>NC_031977.2:28405431-28692931 GCF_001858045.2 Oreochromis niloticus
TAAGATATTATTTTAGACAAGGATCATTAGAGCCTGGGTATCATTGTGAATTCTGTGTTTTCAGACATGAAAAAGCTGCAGTAGTTTATGAGCACTACCAGGAACGCCACCCAGCACGTGTCCCCTGCGTTGAGTATGTAAGTACTCAGTTATATGCCGGTCCTGGAATGGTCCCTCCTAAAAAGAAGAAGCCTAACCTAGAGCAGAGTGAAGGCAATGACACTGAAAACAGATTGCTATCCCAAAGATCTGGACAAAATAGAGCTGGTATATCTTGCAAAAGATGCTCTTTTAAAAGTAAGTCATTGTCAGATCTGGCACACCATTACAGAATTGTTCATCCTTTGAGTGCAAAACTTGCCAAGAAAGCAAACGCAAGCTGGCGGGTGGAAGACCAAAGTGACAGACGTGGCTCATCTGACTCCTACCAGTTTGGTAAATTACGGGCGTCCTCCACAGTGTTCAAGTGCCTTTACTGCTCTGCAAATTTTAATAGCAAACACGGTCTCCACGTTCACTGTGGATTGAAACACCCGGAAGCTGTAATCGAAAAATATGAACATGAACATGAACAAGAACAAAAACCAAAAAAGCAGCTCCAAAAACCAAAAAAGCAGCTCCAAAATTCAAAAAAGCAGCTCCAAAATTCAAAAAAGCAGCTCCAAAAACCAAAAAAGCAGCTCCAAAAACCAAAAAAGCAGCTCCAAAAACGTCTGCATGAGAAGTTTAAGTCTAGCATAACGGCAGAAGAAAGCCTCTTGATCTACAAGTGTCCAAAGTGTCCATATGTGAATGCTAGCTACCACGCGACCCTTGCTCACTGTCAAATGAAGCATCCAGCAATTGTAGTCCGGGCAGATGAACTTGAGACAGACGAAGTCTTTGCATCAAACATGGTCAAATGTACTTTAGGAAAAGGTTCTAATGAAAGAGGGTACTTGTGTAAAAAATGTTCACAAATCCATGGATCACTGAGAAAACTCAATGCTCACCGTAAGAAGGTTCATCATGATACAGAAGTGTATGAGCACACTGACACTGAAAGCCAGCCGGTTCACACATCTCAGGGCTCAGCACAGAAGAATGCCTCTGTGAAAAACAAAACTTCGAGAAAAGTAAGCATTGCGAAAAGTAGACAGGCTTCACAAACGGAAACTCCTGATGCATGCCCGTCAACTTTGCTGTCCGGAGTCCGCAGCAACAAACAGTTGTACAAGTGCCAGATGTGCACCTATAAAGGAGCGAATCGAAAATACCTCCAGTGCCACTACAAAAATACTCACAAATTGGATGCAGTCAGTATTTACAAACTTCTTGAGAAATATAACGTACTTAAATCAGGCAACAGCACAAAGGTTAAATGTTTGAAATGTCCGGACTTAACATTCAAGTCATCGCAGCTGCTCATTGACCACTATAGTACTTTTCACCGCTCAGAGTGGAAGTTGGACTTCACTGTGTTGTCACTAGGATCGCCGAAAAAGAAAACCACAGGGGTTTACAAATGTGACCACTGCAACACACAATTAATTGGGATTAGAAAGGTGTGTTATCACATGGATCACCACAGAGCAAGGATGCTAGAGATGGCCAAGGCTGCGCAGAGAAAGGAGTCGCTTGTTAGCACAACAATAGAGCAAGAATCCAGCAAGGTAAGTTGACGCTGTTGTAATTCCTGTCTACGTTCTTTGTCTTCTGATCTACTCGTGTTATTTGACCATTACTGTGATTATTTCCAGCCCTGCAGGCAAGACGAAACGGCCACATTGGAAACTGTGAACGAGGTTAATCGTTGGAACGGGACACCAGTGCCGAGCGCCGCTACATCAGAACTCTCTGATGTACAGCAGCCAGAACTAGAATCGAATGAAGACAAACACACGTGTAAACAGTGCGGCCGGATGTTTATGTCATTGAAAGGCTTGCATTCACATGAGCACAGCCACGCAGCCCTGGCAGCCATCAAGAAACTGGACAATAGCTCCACATCTGGATTAAAACACAAGTAAGAACTTTGGGCTTTTTTTATTGTTAAAAACTAAACTAAAAAGAAGTATTAATAATGGCTAAATTTAGGCTCGTATATTAAAGCAGTCATCCCAATTTGCCACGCTTTTTTTTTGTGGGCTCACTTAAAAAGTAACATGGAAATTTTACCAGGTGGTCTTGTTTAGTCTGAAAAAGTACAGTGCCTATCTGGGTATTGGAAAACCTTTGCAGAAAAGCTTCTTTATCTCAAGATTTTCACTTCCTGGTTAAATAAAAAGTTAGACTCCCCTTTCCCGCTTTCCTCAATTCCACCTCTATCCACTCCTGTATAACTTCAAACTTCACAAGAAGACCATTTCCTCATGAATAGAACCAATGGCTTTCTGACAAGAGAACCAAAGTAGAGAAATGATACCTCCTTTACAGATTTTAGGAGTTACTTCATCTACTCTCTGTTTGACTAATGTGTCTTTCGCAGGCTTGTTAAAATTGAATTTTGATTACTTTATTCGTTAAAGCAAGTCCCAAACACCCCAAGCTGTATTTTTCTGTGAGAGTTGAATGATTGTGAACCTTTTTTTTTTCTTTTTATCTCACCAGCATTAGCAAATATCTCATCCACAAATCTGGAACTCTGAGATCTTTTCAGTGTAGTTGCTGTACCTATCGGACAACAGTCTTTGGCCTCTGGAGGAGTCATTTTATGAAAAAGCATCGTGGTAAGAACTCATTCGTAACATCACCAGTGGTATCTTAGGAGCATTAAGTGTCAAACGCATTGACTTTGATCTGCTGACATGGTTTTCAAAATCACCAGAATTTTTAAAATTAGTCTTTTAATTAAAATAAGCTGTTGTAGATTATTAGCTTACGTTTTCTGTAAGCTGGATTTGGTCAAGTTAATGAGTTGTCACAGGTGCATTTTATATTAGAAGCTGACTGTAACTGTTCAGACTGGGATGGTTTTGGCTTAGTTTTAAAGACAGCGACAAATTTCACAAGAAGGGGTTTGAGAGATTTCGTGTGGCTTTATGTCTGCGTTTATGTCTTTCATTTTTCATTTGGTTATTCTATTGGTGAATGCCTAGATCTCATCATGGGTGCAGCTGAGACTGAAGACAAAGATGAGAGTGAAGAGAGGTTTGATAAGGAGTTCTCTAATTCATCAGAGAAAATGAATAGCTTGCCTGAAATTGATGAGGGACGTGAACTTATTAAAGGCAAGTTGGTTTTTTTGTGTGTGTTTTTTTTTTTTGTTGTTGTTAAACTTGGTCTTGGTTTTCATAAAACAAACAGTTTCTGGTTTTGTAGCAGTACTGACAGACTGTGGCTCCTTGAAACTTTGACAGGATCTCTGTACTTGGAGCCCCCAGATGTGCGGCGCCAGTTAAACCACTACACCATGATGGCACAGAGCAGCATCAAATCTAAAGTGAACATGCAACTATCAAAATTACCTGAGAACAGCGTGCTTCACTGTGAGTTCTGCAATTTCAGCACTGGACACCTGTCTAGTATCCGGCGGCACTGCCTAAATTGGCATGGAAAGAAAATCCTCAGATGTAAAGACTGCAACTTTTTCACAGGTTTAAGGTAAGGTGCTGCAAGAGTTTGTAATTTTGTGTGTACAAAAGATTTTTGGCTTTTTTTTTCTTTAATAAAATTTAGTGTGTTACTAAAAATCTGCAAATTGTACTACTTAGCTTCAACTATTTAGCTTTTGTTTTCAAAAATGGAAAATGTACACAAGTGATATTCTGGGATTGAAAACTTGGAAAATATTTTTATGTAAATATTCGTTTTCACATTTGTTTTAAATCTTGCATTTAATCTTGCATTTGCATTTAGTATGAGTAATAATTGATACTTTTAATTCTGCATCATCACAGATGTGCAGGATCTGACTAGTTTCTATGGTCAGGTGACATAATGCATTCCTGGTTTGCCTCAAGGAGGAGACACAAATCCCTTTGGGGTGGCATCGGGAAGAGAACCTGGCATAAAAGTGTGCTAAATCAAATATGCCGCACTATCTGCTGTTTGAAGAAGAAGCTTCTTTTATTCAGATTTAGACATTGTTGTCAATCATTTTAGATGTATGGAAATAACTTGGATGAGTTTTATGAGGTATTTGACTTGACAGACATCTTGAATTTGTCATTTTTACTCATTACTCAACACGAGTTGTCACCAAACACTGACAGATTTGCAATGTCATCACTGATTTCTCCTGTTGTCATTAGGAAAACTCTGGAAATGCACATGGAGACGGGTCACTCTACCTGCCAGTCAAAGCCTACTCATCAGAAGGACCTCTGCTGCCCTTTCTGTCTGTACCAAACTAAGAACAAGAACAACATGATTGATCACATCGTCTTGCATCGTGGTATGTTGGAGTATTTGCAGGATTTGTAGGAACGTGTTGTGCTTTCTGATACCTGACGCTGTCACATAAGCATTCCCTTTTTTCCTTTTTTTTTCTTTTCAGAGGGACGTCTAGTGCCAATAGAGGTTCGTCGCCCCAAACTGTCACGTTACCTTCAAGGCATCATCTTCCGCTGTCACAAATGTACTTTCACCAGTGGCAGCCCAGAAAACCTGCGTTTGCACATGATGAGGCACGATGACATCAAACCCTACAAGTGTCGGCTGTGCTATTTCGACTGCACCCAGCTGAGTGATTTGGAGGCACACCTGAGCGATAAGCATCAGGTGAGGATTTCTCTCTAAAGCCTTCTGTGCATCCTTGGAATTCCTTTGGGTCAAAAAAGGTATTCTCTTTAACTGATGGGCGGACGGTGCTTTTGTTCTACACACTGCTGTCATAACCATGAAGATTTAGAAAATCAAGAGAAAATAAAGTTGAATGAAGAATCAAAGTTATTTAAGCCTTTAAAAAGTGTAAGCAGCAATTAGATGTCAGACGTCAACATGTCTGATTTTTGAAAGTAGCCAACGAAAGAGAGTGGGAGCATACATCCTAAAAATATGAATAGATATAAAAATGAACATAAAGAATTCATCAGAATGACATTTTTAAATGTCAACCATGCATCTTCTTTAGTAGCACTGCATCACTTTCACAAGCTACATATAGGCAGTGGACTTACTTTTGCAAAAGAATGGTTTTATTCACATAATGCTACGGAGACATTGGCACTGGACATTTGATTCCTTTAGTCTGAATGTTTTTGTAGTCCAAAAACTTTGCCACAAATCTGTTTAATATTGATTAAGGTTGCACCTAATGGAGTGATGCAGTGCATATCCTACCCCATTTCCTTGGCTATTAAAAAGTGCTACATTTACAGGGATTAAACCATAGGTAATGTCAAAGATGGACATGGACAACTACTGTGACATCATCTGTTGGTTTCTGAAATTGTGTTTTGATGCCCCAAGATTAGCATTTTCACCACAACCATATTAGTTTCAAAGTAGGGCTGGGCGATATGGCCTAAAATCCATATCACGGTATAATTTGAAGCATGTGCGGTAACGATATATATCACGATATATTCTTTTCTTCTGTATAACGTATTTTACACACTATAAGGCACACTTAAAATCCTTTAATTTTCTCAAAAATCGACAGTGTGCCTTATGTATGAATTGTGGTTGTGCTTACTGACCTCAAACCGATTTTGTGTTACACAGCGTGCAGAAATCAAAAAATGTTTTAGTACCACTTTGGAGAGCTATGAAAGCGCACCGCTTGATGGATTGCCGGAGCATTACGGCTGCCGTAGTCAGGAGCGTTGCGGAGTAATCCAAAACTCCGTCCACTTTAGGTCCCAAAGTCAAACAAACACTGCAGCATCACTGAGAGTTACAAACTGTCTCAATTCTTTCATCTTTAATAAAATGATCAGCGTTTCTGCTCTACCAGGTGTAACAATTAAGTTTAACATCCAGGCATCCATGAAAACAGAATCTATTAAATTTAATGAAGTTAGAAGTTAGCAGGAATTTTGCTTGCTAGCTTCCAGCTTCATATTTGATGCAGAACAGCTGATTGTTCTGCAAATAGTTTGAAATGTTTATTTAAAAATGCCTTGGCTGCATTAAAAAAAAATAGCTGCAAAAAACTTTGTTGTTTGCCAAACTGAGTTACTTTTTTGAAGAAGTAACTATATAATTAATTGCCCAACATTGGTCATTATATACTGTTTTGCAGACAGAGAGTTACAGGACTCTCTCCCAGACCACAGACTCATAATAAGTCAGAGCCTTATAAAAAAATAATTAAAAAAAGAAAGTTGTGTTTTCAAAATTGGAGTTCAAGTTATTTTTACTTCCAATAGTGTTAACATACTACACAGGTCAATGACTAGATTTTTTTTTTATTTTCATTGTAAGTGGGCTAAAGCAGTTAATTAAAAGTAGTCTAACATAAATGTAAATGCTGTAATTTGATTATTTTAATAAACCATGTAACTTGGATGGATTAGATGCTGGCGTGACCACAGTGCACACGTCTGATGTCGCTCACAGTGGTCCAAGGGATCGCTCAGGGAGTTTGTGTGTTCGCTCAGACACATGAAATATTAGAGGGAACATTGCGCCCACTCCTATTTCAAAGAATAAGATGTGCTGAGAAGGAGAGGGGCTGACTGTGAAACTGCTATCTCTATGCAGTAAGCAGACAAAAGATAATCCAACATTTTTAAGCAATTTAAACATGATTTGCAAAATAGTTGTAGTAATGTTTTATTCAGTATTCAGTATTCAGTATGCTTCCAAAATCAGTGACTAAGCCTATAAACTCACAAGGAAAGTGTTTACCATGTCATGTCTGTCTTCCCATAAACTTCTATAGGACTGGGAGTCTTATCTCAACCCCATAACTCCAAGTGTATTATATTGGATAAATGAGTTTTTGAGGCTTCTACATCATCAGTGCCCCACCCCCACCCCAATATAATGTGTTGGAAAAGTGTATCATAATTTGGACTTTGATTCTGTCTATGCAGGTCGTGAGGAATCATGAACTTGTGGGTCAGGTGAGCCTTGATCAGCTGGAGCCAAGCGTTGGTAATGTGCCAGTAACAGAAGAGGAACATTTGTCTAACATGGACCAGCTCGATAAGGAGACGGAAGATGTAGAAATGGAGGACTTTTTTGCAGACTGTGATGAGGTTCCACAAGCTGAGAACCTGGAAGAAAACTATACCACAGAGAAAAGTGCACTCCAGATGAGGGAATGCCAGGAAAGCAATGGAGAAAGTCCTGGCGAGACTTCTGAATCAGACATTCAACATGAGAATGCAAAACCAAACTCTACTGTCCAACAAGAGCTGCAAGAACAAGCAGAGATTGTGCTTCTAGAGACTGCAAGAGAACAGGAGACAGGAAATGTGGAACAAAGTGTTGCAGAAGTGAAAATTACAGATACCCCATGTGAGGATTGTGGCGGTCCAGAGGAAGAGAGGCAGACAAATGAAAACCAAACCCAACCTAAGTTCACAGAATGTGGAGACAAACAACAAGCGGAGACAGGAAATGATTTCAAAGTGGATGAAGAAACACCAGCTCAAAAGCAAGACGTTAAAGCATGCTTCAAGGAGGAAGAAGAGAAAGGTCCTTTCGAGCAGAAGCAGAACGAAGAATCTGAGATGCTCACAGAAGACGAGCAACGACACCAAGATCAGGCGCCTGGTGACCACGACGGGATGAGGGATGATGATTGTCTGGAAGAGCATGAAGGTAAAACGAAATTATCTGAGATGCTCACAGAAGACGAGCAACGGCACCAAGATCAGGCGCCTGGTGACCACGACGGGATGAACGATGATGATTGTCTGGAAGAGCATGAAGGTAAAAAGAAATTATCTGAGATGCTCACAGAAGACGAGCAACGACACCAAGATCAGGCGCCTGGTGACCACGACGGGATGAGGGATGATGATTGTCTGGAAGAGCATGAAGGTAAAAAGAAATTATCTGAGATGCTCACAGAAGACGAGCAACGGCACCAAGATCAGGCGCCTGGTGACCACGACGGGATGAGGGATGATGATTGTCTGGAAGAGCATGAAGGTAAAAAGAAATTATCTGAGATGCTCACAGAAGACGAGCAACGGCACCAAGATCAGGCGCCTGGTGACCACGACGGGATGAGGGATGATGATTGTCTGGAAGAGCATGAAGGTAAAAAGAAATTATCTGAGATGCTCACAGAAGACCAGCAACGGCACCAAGATCAGGCGCCTGGTGACCACGACGGGATGAACGATGATGATTGTCTGGAAGAGCATGAAGGTAAAAAGAAATTATCTGAGATGCTCACAGAAGACGAGCAACGGCACCAAGATCAGGCGCCTGGTGACCACGACGGGATGAACGATGATGATTGTCTGGAAGAGCATGAAGGTAAAACGAAATTATCTGAGATGCTCACAGAAGACGAGCAACGACACCATGATCAGGCGCCTGGTGACCACGACGGGATGAGGGATGATGATTGTCTGGAAGAGCATGAAGGTAAAACGAAATTATCTGAGATGCTCACAGAAGACGAGCAACGACACCAAGATCAGGCGCCTGGTGACCACGACGGGATGAGGGATGATGATTGTCTGGAAGAGCATGAAGGTAAAAAGAAATTATCTGAGATGCTCACAGAAGACGAGCAACGACACCAAGATCAGGCGCCTGGTGACCACGACGGGATGAGGGATGATGATTGTCTGGAAGAGCATGAAGGTAAAACGAAATTATCTGAGATGCTCACAGAAGACGAGCAACGACACCATGATCAGGCGCCTGGTGACCACGACGGGATGAGGGATGATGATTGTCTGGAAGAGCATGAAGGTAAAAAGAAATTATCTGAGATGCTCACAGAAGACGAGCAACGACACCAAGATCAGGCGCCTGGTGACCACGACGGGATGAGGGATGATGATTGTCTGGAAGAGCATGAAGGTAAAACGAAATTATCTGAGATGCTCACAGAAGACGAGCAACGGCACCAAGATCAGGCGCCTGGTGACCACGACGGGATGAACGATGATGATTGTCTGGAAGAGCATGAAGGTAAAAAGAAATTATCTGAGATGCTCACAGAAGACGAGCAACGGCACCAAGATCAGGCGCCTGGTGACCACGACGGGATGAACGATGATGATTGTCTGGAAGAGCATGAAGGTAAAACGAAATTATCTGAGATGCTCACAGAAGACGAGCAACGACACCATGATCAGGCGCCTGGTGACCACGACGGGATGAGGGATGATGATTGTCTGGAAGAGCATGAAGGTAAAAAGAAATTATCTGAGATGCTCACAGAAGACGAGCAACGACACCAAGATCAGGCGCCTGGTGACCACGACGGGATGAGGGATGATGATTGTCTGGAAGAGCATGAAGGTAAAAAGAAATTATCTGAGATGCTCACAGAAGACGAGCAACGACACCAAGATCAGGCGCCTGGTGACCACGACGGGATGAGGGATGATGATTGTCTGGAAGAGCATGAAGGTAAAAAGAAATTATCTGAGATGCTCACAGAAGACGAGCAACGACACCAAGATCAGGCGCCTGGTGACCACGACGGGATGAGGGATGATGATTGTCTGGAAGAGCATGAAGGTAAAACGAAATTATCTGAGATGCTCACAGAAGACGAGCAACGACACCAAGATCAGGCGCCTGGTGACCACGACGGGATGAGGGATGATGATTGTCTGGAAGAGCATGAAGGTAAAAAGAAATTATCTGAGATGCTCACAGAAGACGAGCAACGACACCAAGATCAGGCGCCTGGTGACCACGACGGGATGAACGATGATGATTGTCTGGAAGAGCATGAAGGTAAAACGAAATTATCTGAGATGCTCACAGAAGACGAGCAACGACACCAAGATCAGGCGCCTGGTGACCACGACGGGATGAACGATGATGATTGTCTGGAAGAGCATGAAGGTAAAACGAAATTATCTGAGATGCTCACAGAAGACGAGCAACGACACCATGATCAGGCGCCTGGTGACCACGACGGGATGAACGATGATGATTGTCTGGAAGAGCATGAAGGTAAAAAGAAATTATCTGAGATGCTCACAGAAGACGAGCAACGACACCAAGATCAGGCGCCTGGTGACCACGACGGGATGAGGGATGATGATTGTCTGGAAGAGCATGAAGGTAAAAAGAAATTATCTGAGATGCTCACAGAAGACGAGCAACGACACCAAGATCAGGCGCCTGGTGACCACGACGGGATGAGGGATGATGATTGTCTGGAAGAGCATGAAGGTAAAAAGAAATTATCTGAGATGCTCACAGAAGACGAGCAACGACACCAAGATCAGGCGCCTGGTGACCACGACGGGATGAGGGATGATGATTGTCTGGAAGAGCATGAAGGTAAAAAGAAATTATCTGAGATGCTCACAGAAGACGAGCAACGACACCAAGATCAGGCGCCTGGTGACCACGACGGGATGAGGATGATGATTGTCTGGAAGAGCATGAAGGTAAAACGAAATTATCTGAGATGCTCACAGAAGACGAGCAACGACACCAAGATCAGGCGCCTGGTGACCACGACGGGATGAGGGATGATGATTGTCTGGAAGAGCATGAAGGTAAAACGAAATTATCTGAGATGCTCACAGAAGACGAGCAACGACACCAAGATCAGGCGCCTGGTGACCACGACGGGATGAGGGATGATGATTGTCTGGAAGAGCATGAAGGTAAAAAGAAATTATCTGAGATGCTCACAGAAGACGAGCAACGACACCAAGATCAGGCGCCTGGTGACCACGACGGGATGAACGATGATGATTGTCTGGAAGAGCATGAAGGTAAAAAGAAATTATCTGAGATGCTCACAGAAGACGAGCAACGACACCAAGATCAGGCGCCTGGTGACCACGACGGGATGAGGGATGATGATTGTCTGGAAGAGCATGAAGGTAAAAGAAATTATCTGAGATGCTCACAGAAGACGAGCAACGACACCAAGATCAGGCGCCTGGTGACCACGACGGGATGAGGGATGATGATTGTCTGGAAGAGCATGAAGGTAAAAAGAAATTATCTGAGATGCTCACAGAAGACGAGCAACGACACCAAGATCAGGCGCCTGGTGACCACGACGGGATGAACGATGATGATTGTCTGGAAGAGCATGAAGGTAAAAAGAAATTATCTGAGATGCTCACAGAAGACGAGCAACGGCACCAAGATCAGGCGCCTGGTGACCACGACGGGATGAACGATGATGATTGTCTGGAAGAGCATGAAGGTAAAAAGAAATTATCTGAGATGCTCACAGAAGACGAGCAACGACACCAAGATCAGGCGCCTGGTGACCACGACGGGATGAGGGATGATGATTGTCTGGAAGAGCATGAAGGTAAAAAGAAATTATCTGAGATGCTCACAGAAGACGAGCAACGACACCAAGATCAGGCGCCTGGTGACCACGACGGGATGAGGGATGATGATTGTCTGGAAGAGTATGAAGGTAAAAAGAAATTATCTGAGATGCTCACAGAAGACGAGCAACGACACCAAGATCAGGCGCCTGGTGACCACGACGGGATGAGGGATGATGATTGTCTGGAAGAGCATGAAGGTAAAAAGAAATTATCTGAGATGCTCACAGAAGACGAGCAACGACACCAAGATCAGGCGCCTGGTGACCACGACGGGATGAGGGATGATGATTGTCTGGAAGAGCATGAAGGTAAAAAGAAATTATCTGAGATGCTCACAGAAGACGAGCAACGACACCAAGATCAGGCGCCTGGTGACCACGACGGGATGAGGGATGATGATTGTCTGGAAGAGCATGAAGGTAAAACGAAATTATCTGAGATGCTCACAGAAGACCAGCAACGACACCAAGATCAGGCGCCTGGTGACCACGACGGGATGAGGGATGATGATTGTCTGGAAGAGCATGAAGGTAAAAAGAAATTATCTGAGATGCTCACAGAAGACGAGCAACGACACCAAGATCAGGCGCCTGGTGACCACGACGGGATGAACGATGATGATTGTCTGGAAGAGCATGAAGGTAAAAAGAAATTATCTGAGATGCTCACAGAAGACGAGCAACGACACCATGATCAGGCGCCTGGTGACCACGACGGGATGAGGGATGATGATTGTCTGGAAGAGCATGAAGGTAAAAAGAAATTATCTGAGATGCTCACAGAAGACGAGCAACGACACCAAGATCAGGCGCCTGGTGACCACGACGGGATGAGGGATGATGATTGTCTGGAAGAGCATGAAGGTAAAAAGAAATTATGAGTGAATTAAAATATTAGTTTTGTGCATTTTTGTAAGCAAAACACATATTTTAAGTACACTTAAAAGTACACTCTTAAGTCCACTTTAACACGTGTTTGAAGTACAGAAAAAGAGACGGTAAATGCAGATATTGGGCAATATCAATGATAGAGTTATGAAAATAAAAGTGCTCCCTCTTTGAATTGTAGCGTTGGATGTCTCGAGACCGGTCTCGAGACCACTTTTACGTGGTCTTGGTCTCGTCTTGGTCTCGACGGACTTTTGTCTTGGTCTCGGTCTTGGTCTCGACGGACTTTTGTCTTGGTCTTGTCTTGGTCTCGACGGACTTTTGTCTTGGTCTCGGTCTTGGTCTCGCTGTTTCGGTCTTCCGTTCTCAAATCGACATAGTGTTCGGGAGATTTGGAGTCAACCATCAACGGAGCGGGAGGGTGGCTTACTGGGCTTAAGCCCGGGTCATTTTTTCAGAAGCATGGGGTTTTTTGGAGTGTAATTTGTTAGTTAGATGCCTGGCTGACAACTGTATAAAACAAAAACAACACACGAAGCGCAGAGCGCACCGTCGTAAATTCCCCCTAATTTTGGTATGATCCGAGCTCAGGCACTAGGCGACTGAGCACAGCACCCATGTGAGCGAGGGGGGAGAAGCTGCTGCCTGCGAGTTTGCTGCAGACAGAGGAGAGCTTAAGTTTGACCAGGTACCAAAGCAAATCATTCGTACTGAACTAATAATGTAAATATGACGGTGTATCACAAAAGATTGATATCAAACTGATCACTTGGTTGCGTTACTTGCTCTTCGAGTGAATCAACAAATGGATAAATAAAAAGCCGAACAACAATGCTGATTTTTTAGAGAGTCTTAGCTTACATTTCATATTTTCAGTTGTTACCCTCCACGGCTAAACAAACTCTCTAAATCAGTTTCAATTGTGTACTGATGAACACAACAATGGACATAAGGAGCTTCTTTCAAAGAAAAAACTCAGGTAGATGTTATTTTATATATTATGCTTTGTATGTTGTTCAGTATATCTATGCAAAACAAGAGGAATTTCATTACACAGCAGTATATTCACAGATGAAACCAGATATTTACATACACTTTAGGTAGAAAACATAAAAACTATTTTTTACTGTTAAACATCAATTTAGAGTAAACTTTTGTTTTAGATTTTAGATCTAAAAAAAATAAACATTTAGTCTGATTTGATGTTACAATTAAATAAGTGTTTGTGTTATTATCTGAAGAGTATGTAAATATCTGGTTTCAACTGTATATTTGATGATGTTGGTGTTTGGCTTGATTGTCAGCACAAAGAGGGAGAGAGAGGAACAGAGAGGGAGAGAGAGAGGAGAATGAGGACAGAACAGAGATGGAACAAGAGCAAGAGCAGGTGAGACACACATGTTAGTCAAATGGTTGTTTGCCAAAACGCATCAGAACATGTATCTAGTACCTGTTTCTTTTTAGATACCATTTGTTACTTTTCAAATTCTATATTTATTAAGTTATGCAGGCTTGTTTGCACAACAAGGCTAAATAATTATATAAACTTTTCAGAATCTAAATAGTGTACTTTGGTAGAATTAAAAAATAAGTGTAGTGCAGGTCTATGATGATTTTCAGTGCTACTATCATCTAGTTCTGATTCTGGTTCTGTCTTGGTTACTGTTGTAGTCCTGTTTTAATTCCGGATCAGTTCTGGGTCTGGTTGAATTGGGGTTTAGTCCCTGTGTCTTGATAGAGGCCCGACTTTGTTCTGCCTTGCTGCTTAATTAAAAAACTAGTTTAAGGTGTCCTGCATATGTATATAGAAGTAATATATATATATATATATGTGTGTATATATATATATATATATATATATATATATGAAGTCATTCTTTTTTGAACAAAACTCAAAACAGAGCCTAATAATCTTTCAGTCATTTCTACCCTCACTTAATTTCCTTTCGCTGCTCAGCTCTCACACAGTGGCTCAGTTATGCTCCAATCCCTCCATATTGTGGCCAATCACATGCGAGGATATAGGATAATATCATTATGTGAAAAACAGAGAGGGTGAGAGACGTGACAGTCAAGTGGAGCGTGCGTCTGTCCTCTCAGTAAGTGAGTGAGACAGTAGACAGCGGTGAGGAGGGCTGTGCGAAAGCAAAAACACATAAATATGCCTGACACCTGTAAACGAAGCAGCATCTGGCTGCAGTTTAAAGACTTTTTTTGTCTCGGTCTTGGTTTTGGTCTTGGTCTCGTCTCGACTCGGTCTCGGTCTTGGTCTCGTCTCAACTTGGTCTTGGTCTTGTCTTGGTCTCGATACCCTCTGGTCTTGGTCTTGTCTTGGTCTCGGATTAGGCGGTCTTGACTACAAGTCTATTGAATTGTAAGGTTTTATGTGTCAGGACTTTAGATAAGTACAATTAAAGATGAACTATTATGTCATTAATAATTTAACAAAAAATGAGCCAAAATGCAGAAGCAGTGTGGAAAAACTAAAAAGGTAATCTTTGCTGCTTCTATAGGATATAAGAAGGTAAGTAACAGCCAGATGCTACAATCATCAGCAAGTATGGTGACCTCTATGAAAACAAATTGTCTGGCAGTTCATTGATCTGATTCACGTGTGTGATAAAACAATGCACAAGGCAAAGATGCTCAGACAAACCAAAAATATATATTTAAAAGAGCTACATCTGAGACTCTAAATAGGGCTGTGCGATATGACCAAAATCTCATATCCCGATATTAAGACATCTATCGTCCGATAACGATATAAATCACAAAAATGTAACATTTTCTGTAAATTCTGTGAATGTCGGGCAGCTCGACTTGCGTGAAGTGTTTCCAGCTGGGCGTCGCGTACCTGGAGTCAAGTGTTTTAACTGATGCATGAAACGATACATTTTTAGACATAGGTTGTAACAGCCGCTGTTTTCTTTGTGAGTATTTACTACACAGCGTGCTGCGGGGAAAAGCCTGTTCTAACGTTTGAGTCTAAGGTTTATTTTTTTAGCACCTGACGGCTCTTTTTTTGCTTCTCATCCGTAAATACTCTGCAAGTCTGCATCTTTCACGTGATTCAGTTTATTTTGAAAAGTCTCAACAGGATCTTGAGCTTTATTGTGAAAGGTTTATGTGGAAAATAAACAAGCGGACACGAGGTGGTTTTACCGTCGTTGTTGCTAACGACAACGCATAAAAACAAGCGCTTGTCCGTCTGTAGTGTGGTTATATTAAAAATAAGAGAAAGAGAGAACTTTAGGAAATTAATATAGCCACTACAGTGACCATCAAAATAATGAAAAAATATTGCCGTAAACAGTTTATTTTGCGACACCACGAAACAAACGATAGCGTAAAATGAAACGATAGACGTTTTTATATCGTCATCCGATATATATTGTTATATCGAACAGCCCTAACTCTAAAGGCTTCAATAGCGATGTCTAGCGATACTGCAAAGCATCACGTTTGGAGAAAACCAAACAGGATAACAGCACAAGCTGTTCACCTCCACACTTGCCTTTGTTCTACTCCTGTGCTGTGTGGATCACAGCTGTATCCACACCTGGGCATTTGTTATGCAGATGTTGTGGCAAACCTTCTGGCACCTACTTATACAGTACAGGGAATACTACCTGCACGAACCAGTCAGCATCTGGTATTAATCTTGATTTCACTCTGCTGTTACAAATTACATAAACATGGGACAGTTTTCATGCTATATCCTCCTAACCTTTCGTAAGTGAATATTCTCTAGGGTGTACAGATGTATGAATCAAGCCTGTTCAGAGTTAGGATGTTGTATAAAATATAAATAAAGCAGCAGGCAGTGATTTGTATGGTATTTCTACGGTATTTATTAAAAAAAATATTTAAAACCTCTCTCTCTTCTATAACAAGTTACAGAAAGTTGGCACCTTTAAAAAGAATGAGGACCTGTGACCAGAGCAGTACATTTTTGGATACTTTAAGAAGGTGCAGTTCATGCTTAGCACATATTTCAAAATCAAGTATCCGTGATGGTGTCCAGGCATTGATTACCTTCAAAGGCATCACTAATGCTTAATAATATCTACTAGGTTTAGAACAACAGAGAAAACGGCTTTTTCAAGAAAGATCATATTTACATAAGAAATAACACATTTGCATCATGAAATTAGAAATATAACAATGTAGAACATAAAATCGTCATTTGAATTTAGTACCAAATCACAAAAGCAAGTGCTTTAAGTTGTAAGGCAATGACCCTACAGTATTAGAGAGAAAACCACAACAATCAGATGATACCGTATGGGCAAACCACTTGGTGATGGTGGGAAGGAAAACCCCCCTTTTAACAGGAAGAAGCCTCCAGGGAGGGACAGACATCTGCCACAACGGTTGGGAGGTGAAACTCCTGAGCAGGTTATCTTGCTCTTTCAAATATATAAGCTATGTTCTGATCTTTGATAGGATTAGAACACAGCACAGACCCTTCAGTTTTCAAATGCATACAGGGTTGTAAACACAGTGGCAAAAATGTTCCTAATCACACTTTTATGAAATATGTCAAAGTCAAAACAACCATGTGTTTTTCAATAAAACATTCTCTGTTGCTTGAAGCATTCAACCACAACACGTGATTTTAGCAGCCTGTTGACTTTGTTTCTTGTTTCCAAGAATTTTTATGTTGTTGCCTAACCTGTTAGATGCAGTTTCCAAAATCAACTTTGTGTGATCACAGCACTAGAACAGCTACTAAACAGACTCCAATATGAATGTCAGAGGCCATTTCTTCACCATTATAGATGAACCCTTAGCCTAAGTTAGACATAATGTTTTTACATCTAATGTAAAAAGATTAAATGTATACAGATATCCTATTTAATCACAATAACATCTCTTTCACTTTCAGACTATTTTTGGCAGTGTCCACTTTGATGCTGCTCACCCAGAGAATCACCTCTGTGTCTTTGGACCTTCAAGAAAAACGAGGCGTACTGACACCATCCAAAAGGCAGGCTTGTGTCACGCTTCTCCCTCTTATCAGCTACATCCTCAATTTTACCACACTGCTTGGTGGTCCTTTGGGTTCCTATGGACAATTCATTACTCTAATGAAAGAGGGGATGGAGGGGATCAACCTCACCTCGCCACCCAGTCCACTAGGTGTAGTTTTCCTAAAGCTGATGCAAGTGTTAATGCTAGAGTGGGTTAGATTTTATCTTGTCCATGATTTCAACCCTGGCATCCTCTATGGCATCCTGTCGACCTGGTGTCTTGGACTGGTTTTAATACAGTATTACTCTCACTGGAAGATCAGCGAATGCCTAAATAACGCAGCAGGGTTTGGCTTTTGGGAAGATTCATCTGGGGACTATTTCTCCAAATGGAGCGGACTATCCGATGGGGACTTCTGGACCACTGAGGCGTCAATATGCATGTCACAGTTTGCTCGTCGCTGGAACGCCATGACAGCTTCATGGCTGCGTAGACTAGTTTATGCAAGGCACAAACACTTCCCACTATTCATGTGCTTTGGTTTTTCACTGTGGTGGCATGGTTTACACTTAGGACACTTTGTGGGGTTTTTCACCTGGGCAGCAACAGTGAAAGCAGACCATCATATTCACAGGAACCTTTTCCCAAATATTACACCGACACAGAGAAAAATCTACACTTTTGTAAACTGGATAAACACTCAGATGGTTGTTACTTGCATTGTTATAGCGGTAGAATTTAGAAATTTGTCTGGTTTGAATCTTTTATCCAAAACATACATAGGTCTTTTTCCACTTGTTAATATAATCCTGCTCTTTATCATTTTAAACCTCAATTCACTAGAACAGTAGTCTATATTATTAAAGTAAAAAGAATGTTGACTTTGGCTTCAGGAACATAACATATAACTGGGCTTAGATTATAACACTATTTCTACATTTCAGATGCAATTATAAAACACTAATTACACCCCTACCTCTTCCATATGTATTAAGAGGGTAAGTAGCAGTCACATGCTGTTAATCAAAAAGCAAAAGCAAGTGTGATCACCTCTATAAAAGCGGTTGTTTGTGAAGCGGTTGTAAAGTGAGAGGAGAGAACGAGAGAACAGCTATAGCTCTGGTAATCTGTAAAATATTAACTTTAGACAAAGAACACTACAAGATAACTTTGCACAGCACATACCCAACACAAACTGTGGCCAGTAAGTGAACCTCTCCATCAGCGGGTAGGTGATAACAAGAGATAAAGAAGCAGCACCCAGAGCTATACTGTGAGAGCATTTTGAACAATGTGAGGGAAAGACTGCAAAATAACTGATTAAATAATCACTTTTAGTTACACTATGAAAATTAACACTGTAGTAATATTGTGATTACTATGATATGATTTTTTTTCTCATGACTCGAAGACCTGTTCCTATCCTTCTACTTATATTTTCCTAATAAAATGTAATGAATGTTCATACATAAAATTGATTCTGAGTATCTGTAATAGTTGAGACACAAAAGAACCCCAAGTGCAAGCGAGAGCTGCCCTCCCAGGAAGACCAGCGCCTGCATTTGAGAAATCTCTCCTGATGCGATTGGTCGAGAGGCTGTGCGGGACACCTGCGCAAAAACACAAACAAATACGAACACTTTCAATTTATCAGAGCTGAAAAATAAAGAGACACTTTGAGCAAGGGCGTGACAGTGACACAGGTAAGTCTAACGTCTGCTTGGCAATGGAAGTTTTATTTACTTTATTGCAAAAACATGTCCTTTTCTTTGTTTGGAGTCAGCTGTAAGAAAATCTTATTTACTTTTTTGTCAAAGTCTTTGTCCCACATGTCATTGATGGTGCAGCCGGCCCCTCTCATGAGAAGAGCACCTGTACCAAACAGTGTGAGCATGCCCAGATCTGGGAAGCATCCAGGGTTAGCAGCCAGAGCAATGCTCCATGTGCAGGGGAGGTACAGCAGCCATGTCCCTATGATTAAAAGGCAATGAATTTCAAGTGAATTAAACAAGGAAGTAAGATAAGAACAGAAACAAAGCCCACAAAGAGATGAATGCGCAGCCAATAGCTACATTAATCTGGTGACATTTTAACTGTGGTTTGGTTTTAGATGCATCTGTGCAGTGACACTGAAAAAATGCAGGGGCAAGATATTTTAGACTCACTGTCTTGCACAGTAATTACATTTACAGTTTGGTAGGATTACTTTAAAGAACAATTTTAACCATTATTATCTACATCATGAGTTAGGGCTACATGCTTACAAAGATGCTTCCCTGTTAGTGCCAGTTAATAGCTCTACAAGGTCAAAGATGACGTGCTTATTTTAGCCATTTGTTTTCTAAAGACTGTATTAATGTTATATAGCTTCTTGTTTTGCTTTGTTAACATGGTTAAAATGCTGCTAAAAATCGTTCTGCGCTTAAAGAGTGGATGTTTGGAATAAAGTCAAAATTCTGCAATATTCTAGATATCGATATTTTTTTAAAACTGATACAGATAAAAGTCATTGCATAGCAGAAAATGAATGTGTTTAAGCATGTATACATGGTCATAATGACCTGCTGAAGTTAAACCTGAGCACATAAACTTGCTTTGTCACAGTGTTTTCAGTTTTTATTTGTCATATGCAAGTTAGCACAGGGTCAACATTGCAATGAAATGTGTTTGACGAGCAGCAGTCACTCAGCAGCATGGTACAGTAGAAGAAAATATAATAAAATAAAATAATTTAAAAAAATAAATAGAAAAACAGTAAAGAGCAAAATATTAGAGAGACGTGGTAAAAGAGAAAAGATGACTAAATATATATGTATCTATACATATATGTACACTAGTGATTAAATAAGAAAATTTTGAAAAGAAATATGACGGGGGGGGGGCAGATGGGATATTGCACAGGAATGAGCAGCAGAAAATTACAGTATTGCAGTGGGAAGTAAAAACTACCTTTTAACAGGGAGGGACGGCTATCTGCCGCGACTGGTTGGGGTGAGCGAATGAACACACGACAACACAACAATGTGATGTTCATAAAAGTACAAACCTATAGGTTTGTCCAGCCTCATCAGCCGGAGGTACGGTTGGACGTGTACTGGTGCTGAATTTACTATAGTAGCAGCTGATAAACTGAACGGTCTTCTCCCGTTTTGCTGTGTTTCAAGAAGTCTTATTGATGACCAGATTGGTTCTTAGGCTTTCTCTTCCACACACGGGAGTCTGAGTGGGGCCCATCTCCAGCCTTTATCCCTTCCTTCTGGACGAAACAGGTAGAAAGACATCGATAACAAGCTCCATGGTGGATCCTTTTCAGAGTGCTCAAAGCTAGCTTGGCTGGGAACATGGTGTCTCTCTGCAGTCATAAGATCACCCCTGCACACACACACGCAAACAAGGGTTTAACAAATGCACTTTTCCAGGAAGGGACGGATTTGCTACAACAGATGTGTGAAACTTTTGGCTGAAACAACCTGACTGTTTTAGCTGTTTAGGTAAGACACTGTAACACAGCTAAGCTATCACTGAAAATATAATGAATGCTACCAACACGCTTGCTAACTCTAGTGTGATATAACGCCAACGCAAGCTTACACTGACGGTTACAGTAGAGAATATACCGATTTTAAAAAGACCAAACACTGGACAGATGACAACCAGGTCAATGCTGCTCATACTTCCCTGCTTTGAGACTGACAGACAAGTTGGAGGACCAGCGCCTCCAACTGGTGTGGAGTGTGCATCACAATTTCCTTACTGGTTAAATAAAAACCAGGTCGTATCTCACACTAACTACTTTTTATTTTTTATTATGGCAGCTCCATATTCAGCATTCTTTACCCAGTATATCCACTTTGCCTCCTCTGCACATGTACAATTTATTAGTTTTATTAGTTTTTGTGGTTTCTTTTGCAATCCTCAATGGGAAATAGCTACAGAGGTCACATTCTGTCAACCATATGTATGTAATAATATAAATAATATTCAGCTTAATGGAAGCCTTTATATGCCAATAGTTTTTTTTTAATAGCAGTGTTTTGTTAGTTTATCTAACACTGCTTCTCCTAAGGCATCCTTGCCAATTGCCTGTTTCTTTCTTTTTCCTTTTTTTCACGTTTTAAGGAAAAAGCCCCCATGCTTTTTTGGGTTAATACCATGAAACAGCTGTTGGAAAAACTCTTTGAACAAGCCATGTAAGTCTACTTCACTTATTTTGTTCTTGTTAACATACAAAACAACCATGGAGTAGTTGTCAATGTAAACTGATCAGATCATAGAAAGTTATTTCTGTTCATCTGGACCCAGCGTATAGAAGAAGAAACATTTTATCACTTATCTATGTGACTTCTTCAGTTTCAGCTGACTGCAGGCTTCACCAACTTTACAAACAACACAGCTGCATAACGACTAAAACTAACACCAATAAGCCACAAGGTTAGTTTCAATTTAATCTTTTCAAAGTGAGAAATAAAACAAATAAGTCCTAAACAGATTCTTAAATTTACTTGTGAAGACAGGGTAGGGCTGTGGAATATGTGACATTATTGCACATGCGAAAAACATTTGACAAGTGTAAGCGGCAATACAACTGAAACCTCACTGGTCTTGCTGAACAGTGCTGCACAGTGTAATGCAGTAAAGCGGCGATGTATGTCTGAGACAATACTGCCTAAACTTAAAGACAACAATGAGAGCAGAAACAGTGCAATGTGGTTGGTTAAGCGGTGCAGTTGATAATGAAAAACATGCTTTAATTTAGTACTTTGTGGTATGAGTAATATTCATTGTGAGATGAGGAATGGCTGCTTTATAAGATCGTGAAAGAGAAACTCTTAAGCCCCTTCTCGTTTGAGAGATTGTCGTTCCTTTTTTACACAAACGGCCTCCTGCTTAAAGCAGGGTACCTGTCTCGACAGGATATGCGCATCATGAACATATAAAGAGTGAATTTGAAACATATTGAGCGAACAATTTAAATGCTGTGAAGACGTGATACATGACACAAATCTAGATCCTTTATTTTTCTCCTAGAATGTTTTAGCTTTCATCTGGTTGTAAAAGCCAAAGACTCTCTGCAAAAGTCGGCAACATCAGTATAAATTTCTCTGGAACACTAAGGTGATATTGGTAAAACAAAGCTGAGACTTTTCTTCCTTTCTTTGTGACCTCTGCAGCTCAGCAAGCATCGTCACTGCAAGCACGTGGCCAACTGCCTGCGATAGAAACCGAGCCTGAAAAAAAAGGTTTCTGTTATAAATTTTTAATAACAACAGCGCCCATTTATTTAAATGTGCGGTTCTATATAACACTTACAGTATGGAGGATTTGTTAATAACTTTCGCTTTCATAATACCTATATTACCGGCCATAGAAACACAAAACAACACCATCACAAAAACAAAAAAGAATTTTAAAGGGGGCGGGGCGGGGAGGGGGGGGGGGGGGGGGGAGTGCGTTAAAGCATGAAATATACGTACTTCCGGTTACTGTTTTCCCAGATTTCACACTACAGCGCGTTTATCCATCCTTCAGTACCTTAAAATGTTATAATGAAACTAAGCATGAACAAAAAAACTCCGTGAGTATTACCAAATAAAAAACAAACACATCAAATTGATACAATAAAAAAATAAAATCCTGGTTCGAATTAAACCGAAATATCCTGTCGTTAAACCAAAATATCCTGTCGTTATATTGAATCTCGTGTAACTGCTGGTAAATAACATTATAATTGATATTTTAATTACTTACACAGCGGAGGCGCTTCAAGTAGTTTTATTTTGAAGGGTTGGTGAGTTCTACGGAAGTGAAGATGTTTTGCTGTGGTGGCGGAAGCACAGGCCAGGGAGAGTCACACTCGCGGGAAAAATGGCGGAAACGTGTTCAGTGTTCATGCGACCTCCAGCAGCGGTTCAAAACAGTGCCTCCTAAGCCTTGCCCTGTCTTTGTGTGCATGCGTGAGTAAAAACCTTGCGTGCATCGCGCACTTTAGCGAGTTGCACATCTCGGCATTTTGTTAAAATAGGTAGGATCTGTTTATTCAGTTTGACTCGTTTTACGTCTCCTTCCTGTTGAATATGCTACACTGAAAGTTAAATACAGGCGTTGAGTTCTTTGTGCTACCATATTTGAAGATAATATTAGCAAAGAGTACAATCTCGCTCTCTCGCTCTCTTATTTAAGTATTCACTTGTGCGTTTAACTTAATACCGTGTAACGAAGTAGTGTGGGATTACGTTGTGCTGCTTCTATGCCTTGATAAAAATAATAATCTGTTTTTTCAGTTGTCTAGGTGTGTCACTAATTGTGTAAGGCTGTGGGTTAAAAGAGGCATGCAAGATGGAAAACGGTATGTATCACAGAGGTATGCAATGTCTTTGTGAATAGATACTGACCTATGCTGATCTATACTGGTCTGTTGCCTGCCCCCTCAGATACAGTGGAGTGCTCCACCTCTGGCCACATCAAGCAAGTCACCAGCCAAGCAGTCACTGAAGAATCCCAAGTCAAGGCTTTCCATTGTAGTCACTGTGTGCTGATCTTCAAATCCAAGGTGTACCTTTTTGAACACCTCAACAAAGTGCATGGCCTCAATACAGAAACTTCTCTCAGAGAGGCTGGATTATGCCCTGGGACTGACAAAGCCAACACAGAGAACAGCAGCAGCAGTTCAGGAGATAATTTTAAATGCCAGAGCTGTGATTTTAAAGCTTGTGGTTGGGATGGTTTAAGTGAACACGAGGAACTGTGTCACAAAACTTCAGAAAATCTTAACATGTCAGGAGGTGTCATCATTTCAGAAAACCTCGACAGCACTTTAAGTGTCATTTCAGCAAACCAGAACAATGAAGCTGCAGGAACATCGGAGGATCCGTCAGTTCTTTCAGATATTTCTACCTCAGAAATGAAATGCACGTTAAAGGACCTGAAAACCTACAAGAGGCCATTGCAAACCATTACTAAGTACTTCTCAGTGTCATCTGGATCAAATACAATGACTGATGCAAAATTAGCTGATGGCACCAAAGGAACTATAATTTTGCAGGAATCTCCTTCAAGCTCCTGTCCAAACAGTAGTGGTGTGTTTAAAGTCACAGCAAAGTCTGTGATAGATATCACCGGAAGTAAGTCGTACCATTTTTTGCACACTGACTTGACTACTGATTTGACACCATCTAAAACTCCGGAACAATTCAGAAAAGAAACTGTTCCTGGCAGTGCTGTGAAGAGATCCAGTGGTAAAAGTTCAAAAGGTCATCCTGCCAAAAAAGCCAAGTTGGATAACGAAGAGATGCTCACGGAAAAAGAAAATGAAAGTAGACAGCAGTCATCCAGCAGCAACGAGTTTTCATTTGAAGTCAGCGAAGATGAAGATGAGGCAGACGCGCCAAAAGTGTATTCTTGTAAACATTGTGACTACAGTGATGTTGGCATCAGGCGAATTTCTGCCCATTATCAGAATGAGCACCCTTACATCAGATACAATTCTGTCTACATTCAGGACTCAAGTGATCACAGTGCCACCTTTCGTTGTTTGGAGTGTCCAGTTGAGTTTTTAAGCACAGCTGACCTCAAGAGGCACTACTTGGAAAATCATCCAGATGCCCCAGATGTATTTGCCATGAAATCATGTGGCCTCAGTTTGGTTTTCAAATGCTTTCTTTGTAAATTTACTACCAATCTATTGAAGTCCTTGAAAGAACATTACAAGGCAAAGCATGCAACATATGAAGTGGAAAATTCCTTATTGTTCTGCAGATATTCAATGTCTGAATGCCAAGAGGAATCGTCTCAGCTGAGTCTAGAAAAATCAGGAGGTATATCTCCTGAGCGTGCCCATACATCCCAAAATTCTTCCTCTGAAAGTGCAGACATGGCCTTGTATAAATGCCAGAAATGCATGTTTAGTCACAAGTCAGTTGTTGTTATGCATGTTCACTACCAAAAAAGCCACCCAGATGAAGTAATCACATTAGATAAAATCAAACAGTCAGCTTGTGCCACGTCACATGCAGCATTGACGATGACATCTGAGAAGTGTTCAGATTCTGTGATTGTAGTAGATCCTTCAGAGACCACACCAGAAGCCTGTAAGAATCATTCACAATCTTCCCAAACCACGAAAGGGAAATCTTTGAAGATTCCAACAAAATCCAGCAATGAAATTACTACTGGACTGGACAATTTGTCATCCAGTTTACCAAATGAAACATTTTACTGCCAGTTCTGCAGTTACACAAGTACCAAGGTTAAGAGTATCCTTGGTCATCACAATGCAAAACATTCTATGGATGCACCAATAGGTACTGATGATGTCCTATGGTACAGTGCTGAGATGCAGAAACTTCAGAGTGAATCTAAGATGTCAAAAAGTCCTTCATCTTTCCAATTTAATACTATTAAACAAGTGAAGATGTGTAGGGAAAAGGAAGATCTGCATAAGGAGGATCACACAGCAAATGCCTCAGAGACAGGAGAGAGACAGGACAAGTCCTATGCATGTCCAGAAAACTTGTTTTACTGCCACAAATGCAACTTCGGAAATCCATCTATAAAAGGAGTAATTAACCATCAGGCTAAGGTTCATCGAAAGTGTAATTCCAGCACTAAGTGTGTTCTTGAATATACAGCTTTAATCCATGATGAAATCAGGAAAGCAAAAGCAAATGCAAAGGATTCCTCTTCTTCCCGTCTACCTCTTCCTATAATAAATGAAGGCGAAGAAAAAGCATTTTTTTGCCACTTTTGTAACTACAGGCATAGTACTTTGGACCAGGTAATGCGCCATTACAGCAAAACACATCATGGGTTTAAGGCGAAGCCTTCAGAAGTCCTTCTGCATACATCTAAGATCCACGATCAGGCACAGAAATCTCCTCTAACATCCACTCAAAAGGAAGAAGCAGCTCAGGAACCCCTGAAGAAAAAGAAAAAAACAAAGAGGCATTCAAAATCTTTGGTCATTTCAGCAACACCCTCAGTGACAACCCCACAGACAAAGAGGTCCCTGAACTGTAACACATGCGGATACAATACTGACGTGATATATGCTCTGAAGAAGCATTTAAGCAAAACTCACAAAGTAAAGCGTACAGTCACAGATATTTTAAGATATTATTTTAGACAAGGATCATTAGAGCCTGGCCATTATTGTGAATTCTGTGTTTTCAGACATGAAAAAGCTGCAGTAGTTTATGAGCACTACCAGGAACGCCACCTAGGACGGGTCCCCTCCGTTGAGTATGTAAGTACTTGGTTATATGCCGGTCCTGGAATGGTCCTTCCTAAAAAGAAGAAACCTAACCTAGAGCAGAGTGAAGGCAATGGCACTGAAAACAGTTTGCTATCCCAAAGATCTGGACAAAATAAAGCTGGTTTATCTTGCAAAAGATGCTCTTTTAAAAGTAAGTCATTGTCAGATCTGGCACACCATTACCGAATTGTTCATCCTTTGGGTCCAAAACCTGCCAAGAAAGCAAACACAAGCTGGCGGGTGGAAGACCAAAGTGACAGACCTGGCTCATCTGACTCCTACCAAGTGACTCTTGAGTTTGGTAAATCACGGGATGAAGCAGAGGCGTCCTCCACAGTGTTCAAGTGCATTTACTGCTCTGCAAATTTTAGTAGCCGGCACGGACTCCAGATTCACTGTGGAATGAAACACCCGGAATTTGTAATCGAAAAATATGAAGAACAACAAAAACCCAAAAAGCAGCTCCAAAAACCCAAAAAGCAGCTCCAAAAACGCCTGCATGTCTTTAAGTGTCCGTATTGTACCTACGTCAATACCATTTATCAGGGTGTTCTCACTCACTGCCAGATGAAGCATCCCAACCTCCCATCCAGGGCCAACAGTCTTCACGTGGCTATGGTGTATGTCGAAAATTTGGACAAAACCTGGAAGAGCAGTCCTCCTGGTGAGAGTTTGAAACTTTGTGGGCACATGTGTAAAACCTGTCCGCAAATCTGCGCAACGCTGGAGAAACTGAACAAACACTGCGAGCGAGACCACAAGAAGACTGGCGCAAGCACAGCACAAAGCACGGCCAAACCTGCTCCTAAGCCGTTAGTTAAAAGTAAAACACTTGTATCTAAGGCCTACAGCACACATGGATCTGTATCAAAGACTTCATTTTTAAGCAAGAAAATCTATGCCGTGATCAACTGCCAGCACTGCTCTTACACATGCACCACCAAATTTGCTCTTGGTCGCCATTTGCTTGCTAACCACAAGCATACTATTTCAAAGGACTGCGTATACAAATGTGTGCTGTGTTCTAAAGTTTACTTCAGGAAAAAGCATCTTGGAGGCCACTATGCAGTGACGCATGGAAAGGAGGCATATTTAAAATACTACGTGCCTGTATACAAACAAGCTCTCAAGAAGACAGCGCCATTGCCTTCTGAAGACCCATCAACTCAGCAACAAGAAAACGCCTCTGAGACGTTTAAGTCTAGCATAACGGCAGAAGAAAGCCTCTTGATCTACAAGTGTCCAAAGTGTCCATATGTGAATGCTAGCTACCACGGGACTCTCACTCACTGTCAAATGAAGCATCCAGCAATTGTAGTCCGAGCAGATGAACTTGAGACAGGCGAAGTCTTTGCATCAAACATGGTCAAATGTACTTTAGGAAAAGGTTCTAATGAAAGAGGGTACTTGTGTAAAAACTGTTCACAAATCCATGGATCACTGACAAAACTCAATGCCCACTGTAAGAAGGTTCATCATGATACAGAAGTGTATAAGCACACTGACACTGAAAGCCAGCCGGTTCACACATCTCAGGGCTCAGCACAGGAGGATGCCTCTGTGAAAAACAAAACTTTGAGAGAAGTAAGCATTGCGGAAAATAGACAGGCTCCACAAACGGAAACTCCTGAGGCATGCCCGTCAACTTTGCTGTCCGGAGTCCGCAGCAACAAACAGTTGTACAAGTGCCAGATGTGCACCTATAAAGGACTGTATCGAAAATACCTCCAGTGCCACTACAAAAATACTCACAAATTGGATGCAGTCAGTATTTACAAACTTCTTGAGAAATATAATAAGCGTAAATGGAACTTTCCCAGCAACGTGCTTAAATCAGGCAACAGCACAAAGGTTAAATGTTTGAAATGTCCGGACTTAACATTCGAGTCATCGCAGCTGCTCATTGACCACTATAGTACTTTTCACCGCTCAGAGTGGAAGTTGGACTTCACTGTGTTGTCACTAGGATCGCCGAAAAAGAAAACCACAGGGGTTTACAAATGTGACCACTGCAACACACAGTTAAATGGGATTAGAAAGGTGTGTTATCACATGGACCGCCACAGAGCAAGGATGCTAGAGATGGCCAAGGTTGCGCAGAGAAAGGAGTCGCTTGTTAGCACAACAATAGAGCAAGAATCCAGCGAGGTAAGTTGACGCTGTTGTAATTCCTGTCTACGCTGTTTGTCTTCTGATCTACTCGTGTTATTTGACCATTACTGTGATTATTTCCAGCCCTGCAGGCAAGACGAAACGGCCACATTGGAAACTGTGAACGAGGTTAATTGTTGGAACGGGACACCAGTACAGAGCGCCGCTTTCCCAGCAATACCTCCGCAGTCGCCATCAGAACTCTCTGATGTACAGCAGCCAGAACTAGAATCGAATGGAGACAAACACACGTGTAAACAGTGCGGCCGGATGTTTATGTCATTGAAAGGCTTGCATTCACATGAGCACAGCCACGCAGCCCTGGCAGCCATCAAGAAACTGGACAATAGCTCCACATCTGGATTAAAGCACAAGTAAGAACAAACTTTGGACTTTTTAAATTTAGTTTTTAACAATAAAAAAAGTATTAATAATGGCTACATTTAGGCTCATTTATTAAAGCAGTCACAAAAATGCCACACTATTTATTTTTTTTATTTTTTGTGGGTTCACTTAAAAAGTAACAAAGCCAAATGGAAATTTTAGCAGTTGGTTTTGTTTAGTCTGAAGTGCAAAAGTACAGTGCCTATCTGGGTATTGGAAAACTTTTGCAGAAAAGCTTCTTCATCTCAAGATTTTCACTTCCTGGTTAAATAAAAAGTTAGACTCCTCTTTCCTCAATTCCACCTCTATCCACTCCTGTATATCTTCAAACTTCACAAGAAGACCATTTCCTCATGAATAGAACCAATGGCTTTCTGACAAGAGAACCAAAGTAGAGAAATGATACCTCCTTTACAGATTTTAGGAGTTACTTCATCTACTCTCTGTTTGACTAATATATCTTTCGCAGGCTTGTTGAAATTGAATTTTGATTAATTTATTCGTTAAAGCAAATTTTCAAGTCCCAAACAACACAAGGTGTATTTTTTGTGAGAGTTCAATGATTGTGAACCTTTTTTTTTTCCTTTTTATCTCACCAGCATTAGCAAATATCTCATCCACAAATCTGGAACTCTCAGACCTTTCCTGTGTAGTTGCTGTACCTATCGGACAACAGTCTTTGGCCTCTGGAGGAGTCATTTTATGAAAAAGCATCGTGGTAAGAACTCATTCGTAACATCACCAGTGGTATCTTAGGAGCATTAAGTGTCAAACGCATTGACTTTGATCTGCTGACATGGTTTTCAAAATCACCAGAATTTTTAAAATTAGTCTTTTAATTAAAATAAGCTGTTGTAGATTATTAGCTTACGTTTTCTGTAAGCTGGATTTGGTCAAGTTAATGAGTTGTCACAGGTGCATTTTATATTAGAAGCTGACTGTAACTGTTCAGACTGGGATGGTTTTGGCTTAGTTTTAAAGACAGCGACAAATTTCACAAGAAGGGGTTTGAGAGATTTCGTGTGGCTTTATGTCTGCGTTTATGTCTTTCATTTTTCATTTGGTTATTCTATTGGTGAATGCCTAGATCTCATCATGGGTGCAGCTGAGACTGAAGACAAAGATGAGAGTGAAGAGAGGTTTGATAAGGAGTCCTCTAATTCATCAGAGAAAATGAATAGCTTGCCTGAAATTGATGAGGGACGTGAACTTATTAAAGGCAAGTTGGTTTTTTTGTGTGTGTTTTTTTTTTTTTTGTTGTTAAACTTGGTCTTGGTTTTCATAAAACAAACAGTTTCTGGTTTTGTAGCAGTACTGACAGACTGTGGGTCCTTGAAACTTTGACAGGATCTCTGTACTTGGAGCCCCCAGATGTGCGGCGCCAGTTAAACCACTACACCATGATGGCACAGAGCAGCATCAAATCTAAAGTGAACGTGCAACTATCAAAATTACCTGAGAACAGCGTGCTTCACTGTGAGATCTGCAATTTCAGCACTGGACACCTGTCTAGTATCCGGCGGCACTACCTAAATCGGCATGGAAAGAAAATCTTCAGATGTAAAGACTGCAACTTTTTCACAGGTTTAAGGTAAGGTGCTGCAAGAGTTTGTAATTTTAGAAAAATTTCTGGCTTTTTTTTCTTTAATAAAATGTGACATGTTACTAAAAATCTGCAAATTGTACTTAAAGTAAATAAAATATCAGTGTACATTTAATATTATCAGAAATCCGTAGTTTCAACTATTTAGCTTGGCAGGGAATTTATTTTCGAAAATGGAAAATGTACACAAATGATATTCTGGGATTGAAAACTTTGAAAATATTTTAATGTAAACATTCATTCTCACTTGAGAATGAAGATTTAATGCAAGATTAAATGCAACATTTGTTTTAAATGTTGCGTTTAATCTTGCATTTGCATTTAGTATGAGTAACAGTTGATACTTTTAATTCTGCATTATCACAGACGTGCAGGATCTTACTAGTTTCTACAGTCAGGTGACATAATGCAGTCCTGGTTCGTCTCCAGGAGGAGACACAAATCCCTTTGGGGTTGCATTGGGAAGAGAACCTGGCATAAAAGTGTGCTAAATCAAATATGCGGCGCTATCTGCTGTTGGAACCCTGTTGGAATATGAAAGAAGCTTCTTTTATTCAGATTTAGACATTGTTGTCAATTATTTTAGATGTATAGAAATAACTTAGATGAGTTTTTGAGGTATTTGACTTGACAGACATCTTGAATTTGTCATTTTTACTCATTATTGAACACGAGTTGTCACCAAACACTGACAGATTTGCAATCTCATCACTGATTTCTCCTGTTGTCATTAGGAAAACTCTGGAAATGCACATGGAGACGGGTCACTCTACCTGCCAGTCAAAGCCTACTCATCAGAAGGACCTCTGCTGCCCTTTCTGTCTGTACCAAACTAAGAACAAGAACAACATGATTGATCACATCGTCTTGCATCGTGGTATGTTGGAGCATTTGCAGGATTTGTAGGAGCGTGTCCTGCTTTCCGATACCCGACTCCATTACATAAACATTTCCCCTTTTTTTTTCTTTTTTTTTTTTTCTTTTCTTTTCAGAGGAACGTGTAGTGCCAATAGAGGTTCGTCGCCCCAAACTGTCACGTTACCTTCAAGGCATCATCTTCCGCTGTCACAAATGTACTTTCACCAGTGGCAGCCCAGAAAACCTGCGTTTGCACATGATGAGGCACGATGACATCAAACCCTACAAGTGTCGGCTGTGCTATTTCGACTGCACCCGGCTGAGTGATTTGGAGGCACACCTGAGCGATAAGCATCAGGTGAGGATTTCCCTCTAAAGCCTTCTGTGCATCCTTGGAATTCCTTTGGGTCAAAAAAGGTATTCTCTTTAACTGATGGGCGGACGGCGCTTTTGTTCTACACACTGCTGTCATAACCATGAAGATTTAGAAAATCAAGAGAAAATAAAGTTGAATGAAGAATCAAAGTTATTTAAGCCTTTAAAAAGTGTAAGCAGCAATTAGATGTCAGACGTCAACATGTCTGATTTTTGAAAGTAGCCAACGAAAGAGAGTGGGAGCATACATCCTAAAAATATGAATAGATATAAAAATGAACATAAAGAATTCATCAGAATGACATTTTTAAATGTCAACCATGCATCTTCTTTAGTAGCACTGCATCACTTTCACAAGCTACATATAGGCAGTGGACTTTTTTTTGCAAAAGAATGGTTTTATTCACATAATGCTACGGAGACATTGGCACTGGACATTTGATTCCTTTAGTCTGAATGTTTTTGTAGTCCAAAAACTTTGCCACAAATCTGTTTAATATTGATCAAGGTTGCGCCTAATGGAGTGATGCAGTGCATATCCTACCTCAATTCCTTGGCTATTGAAAAGTGCTACATTTACAGGGTTTAAACCATAGGTAATGTCAAAGATGGACATGGACAACTACCGTGACATCATCTGTTGGTTTCTGAAATTGTGTTTTGATGCCCCAAGATTAGCATTTTCACCACAACCATATTAGTTTTAAAGAAGATGTGGTGAGAAGGAGAGGGGCTGACTGTGAAACTGCTATCTTTACGCAGTAAGCAGACAAAAGATAATCCAACATTTTTAAGCAATTTGAACACCGTATGCAAAATAGTAGTAGTAGTGTTTTATTCAGAATGACTCCAAAATCAGTGACTAAGCCCATAAACTCATAAGGAAGTTTTTACCATGGTTAAGATAGAAAGCTGTTTTCCCATAAATTTCTATAGGACTGAGAGTCTTATCTCAACCCCCAAACTCCAAGTGTATTATATTTGATCAATGAGTTTTTGAGACTTTTACATCATCAGTGCTCCAACCCCACCCCAATATAATGTGTTGGAAAAGTGTATCATAATTTGGACTTTGATTCTGTCTATGCAGGTCGTGAGGAATCATGAACTTGTGGGTCAGGTGAGCCTTGATCAGCTGGAGGCAAGCGTTGGTAGGGTGCCAGTAACAGAAGAGGAACATTTGTCTAACATGGACCAGCTCGATAAGGAGACGGAAGATGTAGAAATGGAGGACCTTTTTGCAGACTGTGATGAGGTTCCACAAGCTGAGAACCTGGAAGAAAACTATACCACAGAGAAAAGTGCACTCCAGATGAGGGAATGCCAGGAAAGCAATGGAGAAAGTCCTGGCGAGACTTCCGAATCAGACATTCAACATGAGAATGCAAAACCAAACTCTACTGTCCAACAAGAGCTGCAAGAACAAGCAGAGACTGTGCTGCGAGAGACTGCAAGAGAACACGAGACGGGAAATGTGGAACAAAGTGTTGCAGAAGTGAAAATTACAGATACCCCATGTGAGGATTGCAACGGTCCAGAGGAAGAGAGGCAGATAAATGAAAACCAAACCCAACCTAAATTCACAGAATGTGGAGACAAACAACAAGCGGAGACAGGAAATGATTTCAAAGTGGATGAAGAAACACCAGCTCAAAAGCAAGACGTTAAAGCACTTGAGCGTAAAACACTGAACATCGAGCCAAAGGTAGAAGATGACATACTGTGTCATATCTTACATTTGGCCAATGATGACAGCAAGATGCATAACAAGGCAGATGAGGGTAAAACGGTTAAGATGGAGAAGGGCACTGAGGCAAGTGATGCAAGTGATATCCCATTAGCTAAAGAGAGCAACTTCCCTTTGTTCCAGAATCCAAAGAGTCAAGTTGGTATAGAGGCAAATTCGCCCTTAACTAAGCTAAATATTGCACATGTAAACAACACAAGGACAAAGGAGAGTTTAAAAATTGAAAGGCATATGTTAACCCTCCCGCCCACTTGTGAACGACTTAAGATGATCACTGGGGATATTTTAGGTGTCTCGTTTACAAAATTAAAGCGGGAACAAGTGCACACTCAGAAAGGCAGTGAACAGGAACCTAAACCTTGTAAAGAAATACCAGTACTTGAGAAAGAATGTCTGAAGAAGGAAGTGCACTCTCCTGAATGCTTCAAGGAGGAAAAAGAGAAAGGTCCTTTCGAGCAGAAACAGAACCAAGAATCTGAGATGCTCACAGGAGATGAGGAACGACACCAAGATCAGGCGCCTGGTGACCACGACGGGATGAAGGATGACGATTGTCTGCAAGAGCGTGAAGGTAAAAAGAAATTATGAGAGTGAATCAAAATATTAGTTTTTGTGCATGTTTGCAAGCAAAACAAATATTTTAAGTACACTTAAAAGTACACTCTTAAGTACACTTTAACACTTGTTTAAAATACAGAAAAAGAGATGGTAAATGCAGATATTAGGCAATATCGATGATACAGCTGTGAAAATAAAAGTGCTCCCTCTTTCAGTTGTAAGATTTTATGTATCAGGACTTTAGATAAGTACAATCAAAGATGAACTATTAAATATAACACTGTCATTAATAATTTAACAAAAAAATGAGCCAAAATGCAGAAGCAGTGTGGAAAAACTAAAAAGGTAATCTTTGCTGCTTCTATATGATATAAGAAGGTAAGTAACAGCCAGATGCTACAATCATCAGCAAGTATATGGTGACCTCTATGAAAACAAATGGTCTGGCAGTTCATTGGTCTGATTCACGTGTGTGTGAGATAAAACAATGCACAAGGTAAAGATGCTCAGACACACCAAAAAAAGAGCTACATCTGAGACTCTAAAGGCTTCAATAGCGATGTTTAGCGATACTGCGAAGCATCACATTTGCGGAAAACCAAACAGGATAACAGCACAAGCACCTTGTAGCACCTGTCAAGCAGAGTGGTGGAGGGGCGATGATTTGGGCTCGTTTCCAAGCCACAGGACTGTGGCTGTGCTTAAATGAATGCCTGAAAACCTCAAACTGATCTGAAGCAATGTTGTAAAGACTGATAAAGTCATACAGACAATGAATGCTGTTAAAAATGGTTCTACAAGAAACTGAATTATGGGGTGTACTTAGGTTTTCACACACTGCTTCTGCATTTTGGCTGAGTTTCTGTTAAATAAATGTAATATATGTAATACATATAGTGTATATAATATATACAGTGTTATATTTTCTTATTATGTGCTGATATGTAAATCCTTAGAATTGAAAGAGGGTGTACTTTCTTTTTCACATGACTGCATCTTAGTGCATTCCTCATATTAATTCGAAAAATTAAATTAAAAAAAAAAGACAGGACTGTGTGTGATTACAGACAAATCTGATGATAAAAAGTGATTTAAAAGGAGGTGATCTATGTGTGTGGTCATTGTTTATTTAGTCATTCTAGCAGAAAATATGAGATCTTCTCAGGTTTCAGTTTTTCTTATCTTACCTTTTTAGTACTTTAGAAGTTCTAATGGTAATTTTTTTACTCTTTTTCTGAGATTTTATCGACTTTTTTGTGATAACTAACTGTAGCTAAGTCTTGGGTTGTCAACATAAATAGATTTTGAGGACTCCTTGGTATGGGATAATTATGTTGTTGATGTGTTTTGTTTTGCCCCCTCCCTCAGATACAACAACACAAGAACCTGCTGAAGTCCTGTGCTCCTCGCTTACAGAGCAGAAACGATTTACTTGTGAGTTCTGTGGAAGAAACCTGGTGAACAGCTCTGAACTGAAGCGTCACGTCATGCGGCATGGAATCTAACAGTCTTTTCCAAGTTTTTTTTTTATTTGGATTTCCATTTTATGGAAAGTTCCTTCCAGTGTTGAGTTACGCATTTTATATTTTGTCATTCGTCTGATATCTTATCTAACTGTACGGTTACATATTTACGTTTCCTTTTTTTGTGCATTTTTAACCCTTTTCCTATAAAATGCTTTTATGGTAAAGCTGTTAAACATAGACATTAAACTGGTGTGATTCAGTAAATAAAACTCTGAACCAATATGGTGAATGTATTACGTGTGACACACTGTATTTAAAATCTTTAGAATTTTTTTGTATTTTCTTATTTTTTTTTAAACACTAATGGATAATGGCCGTGATTAACTGTCATTCACAGTTCATTTTTATTCCTGTAGTTTGTGCAGGAGGTATTATTTACGAGAAGTTATTACTGTAAAATCTGCGGAAACCTCTACACTGTGAACTAATTTTACATGAAAACGTTTACATAGAGTTGAATACCATGAGCTGAACAAACTTCCATAACAGAAAGTTCATTAAATGCTGCCTTCAGGTGTTGTTTGGTATTTCAACACACTTTTATTGTGTATTTTGTAGCTGAAAAGGAAAATAGCTGACAGTACAATATCAGTATTTAGTTTGGTATTCCATGTTAATGAAATTTTGTTTTGTTTTTTTATACTTCAATTTGTTTTGAATTTAAAGTGTTTGCAGCACCTGATATTTATTTTCCTCCTAGCTTAGTTACCGCAGAGTGGCGCCTTCTATGAAAGTGGTGAATTTAAACATTTTTAGTTAATTTTACTATTACAGTAGATGTCACTGATGTCGGAAAAAGGCAGTACATCTGAAGATACAGACTCATGCACAATAGGTCATAAATGATTAATAAATTATCCAGTTTTTTTCAATTTCTTGAACAGCAGCAAAAAATGGACACAGGCTGGACCAAGAACTTATCAGGGACATTTACAGAAGACTGAAACTGAGTTAAAGTTTAAAAAGTTAATGTGTTATGAGACCACGTGTGTTCATATCCTTGTATTATGAAACATGGATGCTTTGTATTAAAAGTTTTGCCCTGTAGCAAAAATCAAATAGTGCATTAAGAAAATATAATCTGGTTACAACAATAAATGTTTGTTTTCAAATGGCTTGATGTAAAGAGCAATGTGGACATTATTTTTAAGTTAAAGTATTCAGTACATATTTTTAATGTTGAGGATACATAGCTAAATAATACTGTGCACATGTCTTGCCCACTTCTCATTTCTTTACATTTTGATGTGGATATGGGAAGTGGGTGTAACAATTTATAAAAATATGAAAATAGAAATACAGTATACAGAGAAAAAATCTGATTGGACATTTCTGATGAACCTGAAATTCAGTACTTAGTATGACCACCTTTTTTCATCAACGCAAACTGAACTCTCTTAAATAAGCCTACCGGTAGTTACCTTGAGTGCTTCCCTTTGTAATTTTTCTTTGGACGTTTGTTGACTTTGGTTTTGTGCTCTGTCAAGATAATCCCACACTGCTTCAGTAATATTAAGTTCCGGGCTCTGGGAAGGAAAATCCGTGACTGATTGGGTTCAGTTGTGTGTGTGTGTGTTTTTTTTTTCTATCCTGATACTCTTTCACTGCATGGGAGGTGTGTTTGGGGATCAGTCTCGTGAAAAATGTTGCCAATTTTGCCATGTTTGGAGGTTTTCCATGTTTGATCAAAACCTTTCTTAATAAGGTCCCCAACACCACTGGCTGAAATGAAACCCCAAACCATGACAGCACCTCCACCATAACCTCTTCTATACATATTGATGATTTGAACTAAACATTTCACATCTGGATTCATCCCTCCATAAGAACTTCTGTCACTGATTTTCAGCCCAGATCTTGTGTAATTTGGCATACTGAGCATTTTCTCCCTGTTTTCTACCAATGGCTTCTTGACAGCCACTGAAACCATTTCTGATGAGGCATCAGCGAGCAGAAGATGGATCAACTGAAAGGCTGTCTTTTCACTTGTCCAGTTTCCTCCAATTTTTTTATGGCCCACTCTGCCAGCAGTAATGGTGTTAATATGACAATACAACGTTTGGCCATGCCACTGTTTGATTATATTCCAGTCATCAAAGTGAACCACATGGCATTACAGCCTTATTGTTTCAATAAATTCTCTAAGCACTGCTTTGACGCGCTGAATCAAAAGATTTGTTGCACCACCACAAAAAAAAACTTTACGAGGGAGAAAGGCGAAAATACGAGCTTACGAGGGTCACGTGAAGGCAGCATTTTCTTGTGTTTGCGTTGGTTACGACACACTCTTGTCGTCCAAAATGTAAGAAGACGCCGCTTCCTGGTGTGTACTCAATAATGGACTGACTGATGAGCCAGGTCGAGGTGAACTAGTCCTCACTTTGATCTGCTTCTCTGAGTCCACCGCTCTGCGCACACTGGGTAAGTTAAATGTGTTCAAGTCTTTCCATTAGAGAAAATATATAGGGAGAAAAATCGAGGGAAAAAAGGCGATGCTGATAAACATTGGTCAGTACCACTGGATCCGAAGCATTTACATGTAGAAAAACGTGTTTTATGCTTTTAGATGAAGGTATTTGAAAGCACAACCTAACACGTTTGTGTGTTGATGATTTTTAAGTTCATACAAACTGAGGTGGATTTGCTCTGAGCAGGAAGGCTGTAGGAATTGTTTCCTCCTTCCTTGACCAACACGTTTCTCTGCCTCTGTTTCCTGATTACTTATTGTAAGTAGATGTGGTTAATGAACGGTGTCGGTAATTACAAGTTTACCGATACAAAACGTTTACATCAGTTTATATTTTAAACCTGTCCAACCCAGGAAAAGCTTCTTTTTACATACTAATAGCGTCCACATTTTTACAATCTTAATCGAAAGTACATCTACTCAAATATTGTACAGTCTTCAGGTACTTCTTTGAGTATTTAAGTGTTTTAATGCTCTAGGACTCAGTAGTGATACTAACTGTAATTACCTTTAGGGTAAAAGCGACCCTCTCAGTTTTATTTCGTTTTTTTTAAGCTGTTGAAACCAAAATATGCAACTAAACAATGTTTTGTACTTGATAACAGTATTCTCCTGCGCCCTCTCTTACATTGGGTAACCACAGCAGATGAATCCCATATTTGATTTGGCACAGATTTTTATGCTGGATGCCCTCCCCGACCCAGCCCTGGATGCTCCGGCTTATTTGAATGAATGATTATTTCTGTTTTTAACAAGTGCGTTTTCCACAGTTGGAGTAAAATGTCAGCACACTGAGTAACTGAATAGAAATTATTTTACTAAATTTAACTAAATAAAATAGCTTTAAAAATACACATGGTACAAGTACTGTACCTACACATTTAAGTGATAAGAGAAATAGAGACCTATTTCAGTTGCAGTAATTCAGTTTATTTAATACACTATATTAAAAGTGCTGTTCTTTGTACAGCAGGAAAAGAAACACTATCAGGTGGAAGAATGTCAGCCGTAAACAAATCCAAGGAAGATGAAGGCACCTTCTCCACAAAGGTCATCAAGATTGTGTTTATCATCCTGCTGCTGGACCTGCTGGGATTCACTCTGATTCTACCTCTGCTGCCTTCTATTTTGGATCACTACGCAGAAAGCGGGGTTGGTCTTTTTTTTTTTAAAATTTTTTTTATTTTTTATAGCAGTATAATCACTTAAAGGCACTTTTAAAATCACAGCAGATATTAAGATGTTAAGCCTGCTATACATCACAAGGAAACAGGTTGAAAGCATTAAAACTTGGAAGGTGATTCCAGCAGCCTTATTTCCTGCCAGTGATGATGTCACTTATTTCAAAATGCTTTTGAAATAAGAGTAACAGTGTTTACTGAAGACATTTTTTTGCAGTGTGAAAATTGTTAGATAGGATTTTTTGAATGGCATTTCCTCAACAGACCATTTCTACATTGTGAACACATCCTCGAACAAAGATGGTTTTGTGTGAAGAATCTCCTCCATAAAAACTGTAACAAACTCATGAGTGATTTGATTAGATTAGTCAGTGGCTGAATCCGCCTGCTGAGTCATGGTGAAACAACCACTTTGCTGGTATTTATACTATAGCTCTGTGCTGCTTTGTTTGTGTGTGGGCAGGATGGTGTGTACCAGTCTCTTCAGTCTGTTGTGGACTGGTTCCGGGAGGCTGTTGGGATTCCTTTGGAAAAGAAATACAACAGTGTCCTGTTTGGAGGTATATTGGATTAATTTTAAACATCAGATTTATTCAACATTAAGGTCAAATTTATATTTTCGGTTTTGCAGGCTCATTGGTTTAATAATGCTCCTTTTTTCCCCTACAGGTCTGATTGGGTCACTGTTTTCTCTGCTACAGTTCCTGGCATCACCTGTAACCGGGGCTCTGTCAGACTCCTATGGCCGGCGACCCCTGCTTATGCTCACCACAGTGAGGAAAACATCACTTTTTCACGACTTTTTAAAGTTTTGTTTATCACTTTTCGTGCTGTAAGAAAACACACAGTCCTTTCTCCAGAGCTGACTCATTCACATCTAATTGGATGCCTTGTGTATCAGTTAGGGCTGATGTCCTCCTATGCAGTCTGGGCTGTTTCCCGGAGCTTCAGCATGTTCCTTTTGTTTCGGGTAATTGGGGGCATTTGTAAGGGCAACGTCAGCCTCTGCACTGCCATCATAGCCGACCTGCCGTGCCCGAAAGCACGGAACCGAGGAATGGTAGGCAGAAATATTTGTGGTCATTACAGGAAATGTTTTGTTGAAGTGAAATTAATTAAAATTACTTTGTGTTATATTTATACATACTTTTTTTTGTTATCAGTACACTTAGCTTAGCATGACCCTCACATGTATTGAGAATAGATGAATAAAGTGTTTTTCTGTTTTCTGTTTCCCTCTGTTGTAATCAGGCCATGATCGGTGTTGCCTTTTCCTTGGGCTTCACTGTGGGGCCTCTGATGGGCGCCTACTTTGCTATCAGCTCCAAAGCAACAGGAAATGTCTTCTACCTCACTCCAGCTCTGCTCGCCCTGGCTTTCAGCACTGCTGATCTGCTCTTTATTTGGCTGATGCTGCCAGAAACATTAACAAAGGACGTCAAGGTTAGTTTATAGAGACACTCCTGCTAATGCAAATGGAACTAAATGCAGTTTTAAACAGCAGACATAAATTTTCCAGCCATCAGTTGTGCAGTATGCATTCCCAAAACACGCTGTGGTAGAACAAGTATTAAACTTTTTAACTTAAAGTTGACCTATTATCCTACAATTGTGTAGATTTCCATGACACACAATTCAAAACAGTGCTCATTTATCTTACACTGGACTTTGTCTCAAACAAGAAGTCTTTAGCTCAGTTCTCCTTCCCTATTACCCAACAGCAAATGGGTGGGACTGCTTTAGTAATGGCCAGAACTGTTTGTCTGAAATGACCATGTAAGGACATCCACTGTATTTGACAACATACTGATCTAACAGTAGCAAAAACAATGTAACTATATATTTGTATTGTGTTTACAATATGTTTCTCTAAAAATCTATTATTTGCTATGTTTGGAAAATATATGTAGTTTAGTAAGAAAGTACTTTTTTCCCCTGAAGAGGAAGTATCACACACCTTAAATACAAAGTACTTCAATAAGGGCCAATATAAGTACCAGTATCTGTTTCCCAATGTTTTCAATTTTTCATGCTGAGCTAAGGTAACAGGCTGCTGGGTGCTGGACCATCCTTTGCCCTCCTTTTGAACTACTTTAATTCTTCAAGACATAAATTCAACAAGGTGCTGGAAAAACTTCTCAGTGATTTTGGCCCACACTGACAGGAGAGCACCACACAGTTTCAACTGCAGATTTTGTCAGCTGCAGATACACGGTGGGAATCTCACGTACCACCATTCCACAAAGGTGCTCTGTTAGATTGAGATCTGCTGACTTTGGAGTCCATTTGAGTGCAGTGAACTAATTTTTTGTGACATGGCACATTATCCTGCTTTAATCAGTCATCAGAACATGTGCACACTGTGGTAAGACTGGTATGGTCAGCAACAATACTCACTGTGTACAAAAAATATCCCCCACACATTACACCACCACTACCAGCCTGAATCATGATACATTGCAGGATGAATCCATTCCTTCATGTTGTTTAAACCAAATTCTGACTGCCTTAGCCCACCTGTGTCAAGGTTGCACATGTTGTGCGTCCTTCTACGTACCAGGGTTGTAAGTGGTCATTTCAGCTACTGTTGTGCTCCTAAAAGCTCGTAGAAGTCTGGCTATTCTTCTCTGGCTTTTGGATTTTCATCCTAAGAACTGCCACTCACTGAATAATTTGTCTTTTTTGAGCCATTATCTGAAAACCCTAAAAATGGTTGTGTGTGAAAATCCAAGTAGATCATCAATTTCTGAAATAGTCAGACCACCACCAACAAACACCCATCCATCCATTTTCTTCCGCTTATCCTTATCAGGGTTGTGGGGTGGCTGGAGCCTATTTCAGCTACCATAGGGAGAGAGAGAGAGGCGGGGTACACCCTGGACAGGTTGCCAATCTGACCAAGGCTAACTCATAGAGACAGACAACCACATTAACCCACCTTTGGGCAGTTCAGAACCCCACTAACTGCATGTCCTTGGACTGTGGGAGGAACCCAGAGAAAACCCACTCAAACACAGAGAGAACATCCAAACTCCACACAGAAAGGCCTCGGCCAGGTGCTAGAGTCGAACTCAGGACCTTCTTGTTGTGAGGCAACACTGCGCCACCGTTGTGCCCACCCCAACAAACATGTCATATTTAAATTACATTTGAGCAAGCTTTATATCTTTGTTGCACATTGCTAAACACGGGATGTACTGATGTCCAATGTTTAGAGTATTTCCATCCTCTTTGTTCCTTGTTCAGCAGAAATGATATGAAAGTTTTTAAAAAAAAAAAAAAAAACCTTATGAAGTGTACTTTAAGCAATTTTTGTCATTCCACTTAACGCATGTCTGGACAGGTCTATGGCTGCTGATCCACTGTGTACACCACCTTATTAGTAAGGCGACGATTTACGAGCATGTCTCTCCAAATTGAGCAACATTCCTGAAACCACCAGGCGAGGAATGTTTCAAAGAGACAGTGATCACTGTTCGGATTGAACATGTCTGATTTTTCTCAGTTTTCACCTACCCACCCCAGACAAAATAATTACATTTAAAAAAATTACAAGTTCACATTAATATTATTGTTTCTGAAGAAACAGCATTGTTTTTTCAAATCATTATTCATTGAGAGAAAGATGCAGTTCATTTTTCTTGTTCCATTCTAGGCTTTGTCTTCAGGCTGTGGGGACTGCAGGGACCTGCTGCATCCATTATCCTTGTTCTATTTTGCAGCTGTTAGTAAGAAAAAAGATCAACTTTCAAGAAACGGTGAGTAGTGTACACACTGCATTCATCTGTGATTGTCCCGTTTATAAAGAGTGAATAAACCTTAACACAGTGATGCACTGTTGGGCTGTGTTTTACAGGAATGCAGAGCCTTCGAGTGTTGGGGCTGGTTTATTTCTGCTACCTCTTCCTGTTCTCTGGTCTGGAGTTCACCTTAAGTTTTCTTACTCACCAGCGTTTCCAGTTTACAAGGTATGAACTCAAAGATAAGGCCGTGTACTCTGTCAGACTTAAAAGGGAAATTCAAACTGCAACCTTATGCTTTTCTCTCTAACAGCATGGAGCAGGGAAAGATGTTCTTCTTTATTGGTGTCATCATGGCTTTAATCCAGGGGGGTTATGCTCGCAGAATAAAACCTGGGCAGCAAATCAAGGCTGTTCGTATGGTAAAGTCACCAATTGCTCGCATGACAAATACTGATCTAATGCCGTTGTTAGTTTTAATGGGACGGGATAAATCACTGCACAAATGTCTACCTTATTGAACCACTTTTCTTGTTTTTAGGCAATCATAGCGTTGATCCCAGCCTTTGTAATCATTGGGTTATCGTGGAATGTAACAATGCTGTACATTGGGTTGGCACTGTATTCCTTTGGTGAGTCAAAATTACCGTATTCAAAATATGCAGTAACTCAGTTTCATCTGTCTTATCTTGACAGCACCCGAGAATGTGTAAATAAATCTAAAAACTATGTGATAAACTGCTGCCAAAATACATAACAGGACATTACACTGTTAAAATAGAAGAACACTGCCAAGAACACTTTCAAGGATGCAGTAATTAAACTATTGCATGAGAAGCCTTTGCCTGATCCAGCTGTCTTAAGTTATTATAGACCAATCCCCATCCCTTCTCTTATTTCAAAAATTCTTAAATGAACAACTATAATATAGTCAAGCAGTCATTAGCAGAGGAATGGTTTATCTGAAGAGTTTCAGTCAAATTTCAGAATGAATTATACTCATGTTGCTCATGTGGAGTTCCACAGGGTTCTGTACTAGGACCACTTCTATTTAGATTTGCTTCCCTTAGACAATATCTTAGACAATGTCATTAGAAAATCCTACATACATTTTCATTGCTATACAGATTATATGCTGCTATATTTTTCTGTGAAGCCAGTTGACACAAATTATGTAGCTAAACCACAGGTATGTCTTACAGACACAAAGGCCTGGATGTCTGGAGATTTTCTTCATTCGTTTTCAAAATTCCAATAAAACTAATTTTATTATATTTGGCCCCCAAAATTTTAGAAAGATCGTGTCTAACCTGATACTTATTCTGATGCAACATCCAGAAATCTTGATGTTATTTTGATCAGGATATGTCGTTCAGTGTGCATATTAAACAAATCTGTAGGGACCCATTCTTTTAAAGTCTGCTTTATGCTCCCTAACAGAAGAGAATGATATCACTTTAGTTTAATGTACTTTGTGTTATTCTTATAAAGTCATCCTCTAACTTTTCTTCGAAGCAAAATATCACATAGTTACTGTATTATATGACATTGTGCTATATAGCATTTTACTTAAAAATGTCCAACTTATGTATTTATTATCCTATTCTTGCAGCGGCTGCCATAGTTGTTCCCTGCTTGTCGACTCTAGTTTCTGACCACGGTGAGCCTTTTATCAAATCTGTTGAAAAATATTTTGATCGTGCTATAATGTTGGCACTGTTGCTGATTACCCACTGTGAATACTCCTCTAGGCTCAGCCAGTCAGAAAGGCACTGTGATGGGTATTCTGCGTAGTTTGGGTGCCCTGGCCAGAGCGTTGGGCCCAGTTTTGTCATCCTCAGGTGAGGAAACTGAAACTAAAGCATCATGCCATAGTGCTGCTTTTTTATTGAGATGGTGCTATTTGAATTATTTGTTTTATATACATATATATATGTTCATATTTGTTTTGTTTTAACTGATTTGTTTGCAGTGTATTGGATTGCTGGAGCACAGACCTGCTTTCTTATCACATCGGCCTCCTTCGTCTTGCCCTTAGCTCTCCTGGGCATAGCCAGGAGACTAAAAGAGGAATGAGCAGGTTAAAGACTTAAAAAAACCAGCTTGTGTTTCATTACCTACATTAATGCAATGATGTTTACATCTTCTGGGAAAGCAAGCACTAATTTCACAGTAATGGGATGTTTACTTTTCCGTACTGTTGGCCAAAGATCAAAACAAGGAAACAAAATATTATGAGAAGATGGTACAAATGCCAAAAAGGAATGAATGAATATAATGTTGTTTGTGTGTTCATATAGACCTGTGTGTGTTGTAGACTGGGTGGGTTAGAAGGAATTCCATGTAATATTAGTGCTCATGCTACACAAATATTTTTGTAATGTTGTTTTTTAATAATCACTAAGATTTTCTATTTTGCAAAGGATACTTTAGCATTAACTCACATAAAAGTTTTTGATGTTCTATTTTTCACTAAAGAGAATGAAACATCAGTCCATGGCAATGAACAATTATCTTACCTAGAATTAATTAGAAAAATTATACAAAAAGTTCAATGTGAACCGAACATTAAATATTGTACACAAGCTTTGATCAACGTCTTTGTACTTTAGTATTTGGGTCTACTTAATGTTTTTGCTGCACACATTTTACTTCACAACAATGTATTTGAAATACTTTTTTAAACATTACATATCCATCCATTCATCCATCCATTCATCCATCCATCCATTCGCTTCCACATAGCCTTTTCAGGGTGGCGGGGGAGTGCTGGAGCCTATCCCAGCTGTCATTCGGCGAGAGGCAGGGTACACCCTGGACACGTCGAGGATTAGATATGTTTTAGATATTTTTTAGTACTTAAAAATAAAGATTATGATGTGAAATACAAGCAAAGCAACACAAGGTCACAGTGACTAAATGCAAAAAAGGGAAATTCTTCATGAGTTTTGTTTTTTAATCTGAGTTTAACTTCATTTACTCTGGGTATAGTATACACAGCTCAAAGCTTTCATATCAAGAAAACTAATATAAATGTAAACTCCAGTGAAAACAAAGGAAAGTGTAAGCACCATCCATGAAAATTCTTACACTCCATGTAGGATATGAAAGAAACAATATGAAATACACTTAAATTTGATATATTACATGTGACTTTTGAGTGAAAGACTTTGTTATTCAATTGGTTTAACAGTTCAGGTTCTCAACCAGTTCTCATCATGGTGCAAAATAACATGTAAGCACAAGCCCCAAACAGGTGTGGTTAGTTTTGTGGCTGATTTAAAAAAGTTGCGCTTGTTTCTAAAGTGCAGTTATTTCATAGGGAGTCGGTTCATGTGCGTATCAAGTTTTTTCACTGTTAAACATTGACACAGTCAGCAGTTAATTGTGCAAGCAAGCAAGCAAGCAATTTATTTATATAGCACTTTCAGATCAGCCCCCAGCTGAACACAAAGTGCTGTACACTTGACATGCCAAAAATGATACATTGAACATGATAAAAAATAATAATACAATAATAATAATAATATAAATAAATAAAATATATATATAAAAATTATTATTAAAATGACATTTAAAATAAATAAAATTAGCACAAATAGCAAAAACAATAATAAAATAGTATAAAAAAAAGATGATGAGAATTACATTTAAAACAATAAAATCAGCACATTAGATTAAAACAATAAAATCAATAAAATCAGGGTCAGACTGTGTCATAAGCCAAGGAGTAAAAAATGGGTTTTAAGACGTGTTTTAAAAGTGGACAGTGAAGGGGCCTCTCTAATGTGCTGGGAAAGATTGTTCCACAGATTAGGAGCAGCAATAGAGAAGGCCCTGTCCCCTCTGAGCTTTCTCTTGGACCTGGGTACCTCCAGGAGCAGCTTGTCAGCTGACCTGAGAGACCTGGGGGGTGAGTAAGGATGCAGAAGCTCAGAGAGGTAAGTTGGGGCAAGACTGTTTAAACATTTAAACACAAACATGAGAATTTTAAAATGAACTCTAAGATATACAGGCAGCCAATGGAGTGAAGCCAGGATGGGAGTTATGTGCTCTCTTTTACGAGCTCTGGTTAAAAGTCGTGCAGCAGCATTTTGGACCAGCTGCAGACGAGAGAAAAGATGCTGACTAACTCCACAATATAGTGCATTACAGTAATCTAAACAACATGAAATAAAAGCATGGATTACCGTTTCAAGATGCGGCCTGGATAAAATAGGTCTTATCTTTGCCAAGCGCCTTAAAAACTGGACTTGACAGTAGCCCTAATTTGACTGTCTAATTTAAAATCACTGTCCATCTTAAAACCCAGGTTTGTAACGAAAGATTTAACATACTGTGCCAGGGGTCCCAAATCAATAGCGGAGGGTACACAAGGTCCACTAGGACCAAACAGAATCACCTCAGTTTTGCTTGAATTACATCTTAGAAAGTTTGTGTGCTGAAAACGTGATTAAATTCAGTTTGTACCACTGATTTAAATATTCTTCTCCTCCTCCTCTCCTATATTTTGCACCTTGGAAAAGGAAATGGCTGTACTGAAAGGCACTAAAAAAGAAAAAAAAAAGTTTTTTACTCTAAAACACAAATTTGTGCCACTGCAACACATCTGGCCCTAAAGTTTAACAGAAATTAAATCAGGGGTTCCTCAGGGGTCTGTCATTGGTCCATTACTCTTTAACCTTCACATGCTCCTCCTTAGCACTATCATAAAGAATCACAATATATCCTGTCATACTTACACAGATGGTACACAGCTGTACTTATCATTTTCTGATGATCTAACCTCTGTTCGCAAACCGATGCACTGATGACATTAACAGTTGGCTGTCTAGAAATGTTTTAAAACTCAACGTGGAAATCCTTGTTGCTGGTCCATAAAGTCAGAGAGAGAACATTTTTTTCATATTTATCATCCCATTCACACTCACTGTGTTTCTGTGTGGAACTTTGGCAGCATTTTGGACAGTGATCTCAGTTTTAATAATCACATCAATAAGGTCACCAGAACTGCTTTCTACCACAGATATATATTAAAATTCAGTAAAGTTAGAAAATCCTAATCACAAACTAACTGAGAAATTGGTCCAAGTATTCAGCAGGTTGGACTATTGCTCTGTTTGCAGGATTATCCAAATTACCAGTAGGACAACTTCAGCTTGTCCAGAGTTCAGCGGCGAGTCCTGACATGAAAACTGGACCATATTACTCCAGTGCTAAAGTCACTTCACAGGCTCCCAGCTGAATAAAATCCTTCTATTAGCCCATAACGCTCTCAATGGTTTGTATAGTATACCTCTGACTTCCTCCAATAAACCTCTGACTTGTTCAGTGTCTATTACTCAATCAGTCCTCTCAGGTTTTCAGGTGAAGATCTTTTAACTGTCTCCCGAGTTAGATCTAAGTGTGCTGAGGGTGCTTTCACGTATGGTCGTGTTCTCTGGATTAAGCTGCCTGCTGACCTAAAGTCAATCTAATCTGTGCTCAAAGCTTTTTGTTCACACAGGTTTACAGTTAATAACTGTGTGTGGATTTGCGCTTTACTTCGTTTTGTTTTCATCATAAACTTGCATAGGTTTTTGTGTTTTTATCTTCTGTGTAAAGCATATTGAGTTAAAGCAGGCTTATAATGAAATGTGCTATATAAATTAACCAGACATTGACTTTTGGTACTCAGAGTAAAGCTTTTCAGTTTTGTTAAAGAAGCAAAATCTAAAAACGCAAAGCACTACACTACGAAGCCAGCGTCAGTGTATATAGTGCAATTTTAAGCAACTTAATTACTAAAATTAAGTAGGGCCAAGCAACAAAGTTAATCTGGTGTCCTCCTGACATGTTTATATAATGTTTTATATATACACATATATGCACAAAGTATAGAGTTATAGGGGGTTATTATGGGGTTAATAAACAGGAATACTCGTAAAACTGTTTACGTTGTTAAATCAGAGGGTGTCGCTGTGGATCTCCTGACTGCACATGTAAACACCAGCTGTTTCACTCAGCTAGCTGCTCCGGCTACATGCTGTCAAACAGGTTGCTTAGCCTGGTTAGCCATGTACACACTTTTGGGGTAGAATATTGTCTGCACACTCGTAAGAAGGAGCCTGGCGACTTGTATACGCTTATATGAAGATGTGACTTCAACTAGAGAGATGGACAAGGTATTTTATGAAAATGAACGCTACGTTTATTCTTTTCTTTAGCTAGCTAGTTAGCTAGAAAGCTAACGAATGTTAGTGCATGCAGCTGAGCGTGAGCTAACTCTTAGCAAACTTCAGCTGTTAGTTACACGAGTGAGATACTGCTAAGACAACGTGTGGTTTGACCACACTAACGAACTACCAGTTCAGTTATACTGTAAGACATTTTCAACCCGGCAGAACACCGGCAGTTACTATTGTGCAACATGAGCTGGCTGTTCTGTAATCAAGTGCATCGTGAGTCCAAAACATCGATATAGTGGTTAGTCTTAAGCTAAATCTCTTTATCCAAATTTTACTCGAATTTGGAGTTAATGGCGTGATTGCCAAAGGTCAAACACCAGTACGGTGTTTGGTGGCAGAAGAAGAAACTGTCATCTGCTTTGCTTTCCAGGACTTTGACCACAAACACCAGAGGGGGTCGAGGAAACCGCCTGCAGAGCCCCACACATCAGCATCAGAGCAACCTCTGATTCTACCAAACCCTTATACCTCCGATCAGATTTCAAGAGGGTAGGAAGATATCATTTCCAGGGGTGTTTAATCATTTGGCTTTTGACCTAGATCATCAGGTGCTCATGTTGTTACAATTTGTTAAGAAGCCAGTCAGGTCTGAGCCCAAAGCCAGCAGGAAGAGGAGGAGATGCACCGAGGAGTCACGGCTACAGCAGCAGGCGCCCTGTTAGAGAGGCCAGTGATAACTTACAGAGTGATAGGACCAAACGGGATCCCCAAGCAAAGGTTGGTTTTATTTTGATTTACAGAGACCTACATATAAACAAACTTTATTCATGAAGTAAAGTGTTATTTTATAATTCATCTTCACAGACACCTCAAAACAAAAAGGACTCTCAAGGCAAAATCATGGGCAAGACCTCAGTGGACGTGCAGAAAAAAGGTAAATGATATGCATGGTATTAACTTATTTTGTGAATTTTCCTGCTAGTGGTTATATTGCGTAAGTAACCGACCAAAGTATTTTCAACAATGAAAATAATTTTGTGGTCAGTGATTCCCAAATGTCCCATGGGTTTTAGTATCAAGCTTGCAAGCATTGCTGCCATATACAGCAGGACAAAGAGGATCGAATGATCGGCTAACTTGTGGGTTGCCCACACATTAAAGGCTTCGTTCTTGCTTTAGCGGCTTCGGTATGTTTGTGCACCAACCTTGTTGTTTTCTGATGTTACTCAAACTCCAAGTAACTACCAATGCCGATGACCCAGTAGATATTATTGTGAATGCTACCTATCTTACAGCTTCACGTAGATTTGGAATGTCTGTGCCCTTTAGCCTAAGTGCATAAACTTCTGGGAGACGTTTGGCAATGTTAATATGGTGCCAAGAAAGCTAAAGGGGCACAGAGAGATTCTGAAAGAAGCTTGGCCAACTTTAAAGGAGCTCTGCATCTGAAGCTGCAAGACCATTTAATGGTTTGTGTGAAAGTGTGTAATGGTATCTTGCAAGATCTAGATGCTGCAGATAAACTGTAAAAAGTGCCTTGGTCTGAAATGCCATTAAAGAATGAACTGACAACATTCATTTGAGATGACGTAGAGCAAAAGTATCGAATACAGTGAGAACTGCAGTCATTCTTGATGAGATTCTTTAGCATATTGTTGTCTTATAGATTTTGTTTGTTTGTTCAGATTTGGCCAATGATGACCAGAATTGTAGTATCTTGGGCACAAAATGTTTGAAACCCACTGCTTTATGTAAATACTTCTCCTTTAATGTTTCATAATTCATTCACAGGTTTTAAAGATACAAGATCTGCCCCAACCTCTGCAGGGAAGCCAAAACCAGCACAGACAAATTCTGTCCCATTTGAAGTGAAGATGGCAGATTTTCCAGAATTGGGTGGTGTTTCAGTGGCCAAAGCAGCTCCTCCTGTTGCTCAGAAAGAGTGCTGGGGTCAAAGTCCTCCATTCACAAGCTCCCAAACTCCAAAACTGGCATCTTCTTGGATGGTCAGCTCATGGGAATATCAAATGTTAAGCTATGTGACAGCTCTTGCCCATTACAGAAAGCTATACTCATGATGTTGTTGCTGCTGTAATTTTTTTGTTGCATAGTCTGCCAGCAGAGGAACCCCTACCCTACCTGGTCCCTGGGAGTGTGCCACTGATGCAAAGCCAGAAATCCCAGTTATCCAAGCAGGTAGGCTCAGATTTACTCTAGTCTGTCTTTCAGCAATTTTGAGGCAGTTTTAATAATATTTCACACATTGATTATCTTTATTTGGTGCACAGTTCAACCGGTGGTGACGTCCTGGGCTAACATTGCCTCTCAGCCTCCGAAGAAACTTGTTCCCAATGACATGACAATCAGCTGTAACAGTATGCAGGTACGATGCATGTTTTAGATTCTCAACAGTCATATCAGATTCATAGGCAATCAGCAGATCTTAAAAATCCTTAAGTGGATTAATTATTTTCATGAGGTAAGCTACCATTTATTTTCTGGCTCTTATCTGGGCCCATGTTTTGATTTTTGGTGTGAACACATTTAATTTTTTTTTCATTATTCTGTAAGAAAGGCGAAACAACCTTCTCACTACTCCTGCTCTGCATCACAGTTTATTTACTTACCACATTACACACTCATACCTACATATGAGTGTGTAATGTGTAGATAGAAAGAAATCTGTAAGGCTGTAACTAAATATTACTAAATATATCTGAATATTTGTGAGTTATGTATGTATTCATTTTGTTGTTGTTTTTTAAATGGCTCTTGATGTCTCTTGCATAGCAATAATCATCAAACTTAATTTCACTTATGCACTATCCATTTAGTAGCTTTTGTTTTTCTGTAATTTACCTTTTTTATTCATTTTTGATGTAGGTAGATTTTTCAGACTGATTAGAAATATGTGGACAGTATTACTCTGCAACAGAGCTCCCACTTAGGGGTGGGTTTTAATAATCGATTCATCGATTAAAATCGATTCTGGCTTGGATAACGTGAAATCGATTCATTAAAATCCAGAATCGATTTTTTAATATAAATTTATTTTGCCCGAAACGCCAGAATCTCAGGTGAAACCTCACAAAATTTCAACAACCACCAAACAGCTAAGACAGTAAATGAGAGCAGGTACACGGATTCTGCACAAGGATGTAAACACACAGCGCAGACCCGCGGATCAGAATCAGTGAGATGTCGCCTTTCTCACCCGACGGGCGCTGCAGCTTTAAGCGGCTGCGCGCGCTCCCGCGGACGGCAATCACTTTCTGGCAGACAATCACTTTTTGGCACAACAACTGCACGGACACGGTCGGGGCTGAAAGCCGACAGCTCGCTGATTCTGATGTTTCGGCGGGTCCGCGCTTTGTGTTCACGCCCTTTTTGCGCTGATTCTAATGCTGTTAGTTTTATCTCTCTCCAAACAATATTGACTGAATCAGCAGCAAAAGAAGATCCAAACTACACTTCACATAAACATCGTCATCAAATCACTCTGACTTTTACTGTTTTGCTTCCACCATGATAAAAATCACACTTCATGCACAGCTCTCTCTCTCTCTCTGTACTTCAAGAACAGTTTCCCGTCTAAAAATCTGTTTTCTGCATTATTCGCTTGCTTGTTACGCACAAGTCTACCGTTGTTTACAGCGCTGTCGGACGCTTTTTTCTTTTTTTTTCCTTTTACATACTTCCGAAAAGAAAACCTAATTTCTGCCGTTCAATACTGAACAAATTTAAACTTTTTAAAATTATGCAAAATGCAAAACGCTTAGCCGTGTCTCTAATAAAACCGCTGTAACGTCACAGGTAACGTTCATATGTTGATTAATGGTTTTCTTTCGTTTTTGATGAACTGCAGAATATTTTTATAAAATCCCAGGCCAGGAAAACCACCTTCATGTTTTTCTGTGTTTTATCTTCAGCTACTTTGACACAAAGGCATCTGCTGTGATGCTCACACCTTTGATAAAGTCTTGCGTGTGTCAGCTTCCTTTTTATAGATACAAAAATATGTAAATGTACTGATCTGAATTATAATATTTCTGACTGTCAAAATTTCCCAGATTCAAATCGAATTTAATTGAATCGAATCGAATCGATTCGGGACCTTGTGAATCGGAAACAAATCGATTCTAGAAATCAGTGACGATACCCAGCCCTACTCCCACTGCTCTCTTACACTCTGCATCCACACAGAGGCTGTGCACCCTCACAGAAAAAGCAAGAAGCAATAAAAGTTCTCTTGAAGTGGTCATTTTATTTATAAATGTAAATGAAATTACAGCATGCCAGCTTGCAATAGTCATAAAATCGGACACAGCACACCTGCTGAAGTTCAAGGTAGTTATAGTTTTTAATGCCATATTAGCTTGACCACCTGAGATGCGTCACAGTCAAAGCAGTGATAATTATGCCTCTTTTCACTTTCCACATTTAGCAGCTCCATTTGCAGGTTTGCAACTTGTACCTCTTTTGCAATCAGCACAGAGGGACTCGTGTTCTAGCTCTGAATGAGGCACACCTCCCTCCATTATGTTCAGGAAGCAGCAGCACCCTGACAGAGTTTGTGCACTGTGTGAGACACATATTGCTTCTAACCGTCTAAGTCATTCTAGCACAGGCAGATATAGTTGCATATAGTATGCATATGATTATGTTGTCTAAGCCACCTCCAAAAATCTTTTTGAACTTTGTTTGAACTTTCATTGTGGATTATCATAAATCTCTTGATCTAACAACAACAAAAAATGCCATTCACAACAGCCATGTAAATCTCTAACATTATCAGCACAGTCTTTAGGGTGCAGTACTTAAAATTGTGTTTAAACTATGGCAACACTGGAGCTGTGAGCTGTGAACACTGTGAAGAGCTGTTCTTTATTTACAAAGACATTGTAAACCAAACCAAAATGAGCAAGGCAACGGAGTAATGAGGCCAAAGAGACATTATTTATGAACATCAAGCAAACATGTCATTATAGACACACAGACTATATGTCATGGTGTTTACAACCTTGATATAACAGAATTTATCAAATGGGTTATTCAACATAACAAAAAGCTAAGCTTTCACAGACCTGTGCAGTAAACCTGTATATTTTCATGGGGTGTTTGAGCTTTGTCATTTTTATATCTTATCAGATTGAGAGCATGGCTGCACAGGAGGAAGAGATGGCTCCAGGGAAGAAAAAGCGAAAGAAAAAGAAGAAGGCGAAAAGTACCGGAGAAGGTGCAGGAGGTGGCTCGTCAGAGCCAGTGATTTATCAAGAGCCTCCAAAATTTGAGGTGAAAAAAATCACTGAATTTTCATTTAACTTGTTCTGTTGCTGGGAGAAGGATTATTTTTGTTGTATGGTTTTCTTTGAAGGATGAAGAGGAGTTCCCAGACTTGACTCTTGCTTTGTCAAAGACTGAAAGGTTAATAACCAGCAGCAATACAAAACTATGCAATGAGGTACTTATCATTTCATCATATATATATATGTTAGTGTAAAATTTAATTTACACTAATATTTTTTATGATGGTGATTTTTACATTCTCTTTAAGGAAAACCAAAGAGAAGGAAGTCAGCATCAATCTGCTGATCAGAACCAGGGAAAATCGCCCACAGCAAAGACACAACCCACTGAAACAGGAAAAAAAGGGCAGGTTTGTGTCTTGTGTACATTAAAATTCACCTTTAGAACTGGAAACAGGTTTGACTTTAATGTGCAGTTCTGTTCTTGTTTACTTGATTTCTAGAAAAGCGAGAAAGGCTCTGGGAAAAAGAGCAAGGTTCCTATGCAACTGGACATCGGAAACATGCTGGCCACCCTGGAAAAAAAGCAGCAGTCTCAGAAAACCAAGCAGGACGCTAAGCCAGTCATTCTCACAGGTTGGTCAGGTTGGCTTGATAGATATCACTTTGAACTGTATTTTGAAGAATAATGCTAATTTAAGTAGTTTCCTAACCCCGATCTTGGAGTGCATGTTATCATAACCTGATGAAAAATAAGTATTCCTGTATTTGTAGTTGGTGGAGGACTACCTGTCGTTCAGAAGCAAACATCTGCCCAGAAGAAGCCTCTGTGGCAGCAGGATAAAATTGCACACAATCCCCTGGATTCAACTAGTCCTTTGGTGAAGAAAGGCAAGCAAAGAGAGGTGCCCAAAGCAAAGAAACCAACTCCTCTGAAGAAGGCAAAGTTCATTTATTTACTATGCAATAAAGACAAATATAATCAATTTTATGAGAATTCATTTCAGCTGTGCAGCTCTGTTTATAGGCTTGAACTCTTGTCTTGGTTCCTCAGGTCATTTTGAAAGAGAGAGAGGAGAGGAAGCAGAGGCGTTTACTGGAGGAGAGAGGACTGCTGCCCGAAAGCGAGTATAAACTTGCGAGTAACTGTACAGAAAAAGAGCAGTGTGACACAAACGCCACAGGTCAGAGCACGCAGTGAAACGATTGCTGCCAGTATGCTTTGTTCTGAGCTGTTGGAAATGAATGATTTCCAACATTTTGTGCTTCTCAAACCATAGATGAGGTTGGCTCTCCTGCAGAGGGACTTGATGAATTAAACGACATGTGTCAGATCGTGGAAGAAGCTGAAGAGACAGACAAAACTGAGACTATACAGCAACAAATCCCCTCACCTCAGTCATACCCAGCACCTAAAATCCACAGCAGAAAATTCAGAGAGTAAGACTGCTGCGTGCTTCACTGCATGTCCAGTCACAAGTTGATGTTGGTTGCTTGCACCCTCAGTACATCGCGTTTTCATTTTCATTTGCATTTCAGTTATTGCAGCCAGATGCTGAGCAAAGATGTGGATGAGTGCGTGACGTTGCTGCTAAAGGAGCTGGTTCGGTTCCAGGACCGCCTGTACCAGAAGGACCCCATGAAGGCCCGCATGAAGAGGCGGATTGTGATGGGCCTTAGGGAGGTCCACAAGCACCTCAAACTCAGGAAGATCAAGTGTGTCATTATCTCACCTAACTGTGAACGCATCCAGGCCAAAGGTACTATAAGACCTGATAGCTGGCTCTCAGTTTGAAACTAGGAATTCTGAACCTTTTTTTAAAAATTTGGGCAAGTCCAAATTTCATGTTCTTTACGTTTTTACTCTAAAATTCAAGTCTAGGCTACGATCATCAGGAGTTATATGTATACATCTCAATACTTTATGGTCACTTCATATTTTTAAACACGTCCATTACAGTTTCAGAACTTCATTATCTCCTTTTTTTCTAGCTTTATGTTATTGCTTTTAAAAAGCACATTATTCCCGGTCAGCATTTTAGAAAGGTTTTTTGGTCTTAAAATCACAATCTTCAAATCAAAATTTGTTTTCTGATTTATCAAGCAAAATGGAAAAGCAAGAATTGTCACATAGTCATTCATAAATGTGATCCTGAGAGCTGTGACGTACAAGGAATGCTTACAATTGCATGAAAAGGGCAAAAATATCACCTTTCACAGGTGGCCTGGATGAGGCTCTCCACACAATCATCAATACATGTCGTGAGCAGGGTGTGCCGTTCATATTTGCACTCTCTAGAAAAGCTTTGGGACGCTGTGTCAACAAGGCCGTGCCTGTCAGCCTGGTCGGCATCTTCAACTATGATGGTGCACAGGTCAGAGTTATTGTTATGCAAATGTACACACAATTATTGCTTTAAGATGACATTAATAATTAATTTCACATGAGCCTGAAACTCTCTTACCTACAGGATTATTATCATAAGATGATTGAGTTGTCTTCTGAGGCCAGGGCAGCCTATGAAGCAATGGTGTCAAGCCTGGAGCAGAGAGACCAGGCAGAGGCAGAGCTTGAAACAAACACTGAAGAACCTGTCCCTGATCCAGATGTAAAAGAGCCAGAGGAACCACAATACAGTAAGTAACTGTAACATTAGATAGCGATGATATTGCTCTGTCTAGTAAAAAACAAAGTGTCTCTAACAGTAATCGTGAAACTGTACAAAATAATTACATGTTGTCTCCATTTCTCAGTAAAAATCTGGAAGAAAATGTTGGAGAAGGAGTATAACCACACATTACTGGACTTTGAGGTGCAGCTGCAGTCCATGCACCTGGACAATGAATGTACTGAAAACACTGATGATGAAGAGAGCTAACAGTTGTGAAGCCTTTTGTGCCTGAAAAATGGATCCCCTTGTTTCTCAAACTGGGGCTCACAGCTTTCCGGGACTTTGTCAGTATCATGTTAGCGCTTATTCCAATTATTTGTGATTTCTTGTCAGGTAAATCACCAACTTAGTAGGGCTGAACTTGAAGAGATCCCACAATATGAATTATCAGCAGCTTCATGACCCTGTGTGGAGGATGTTAAGGGGATGTATGATGATTTAACACTGCATTTTTTTCCTTAATAATCAACTTCAGTTCAAATGATTTTGACATTTTAGTGTCATTTTACATAAAGAAATGAAATTTTGACATAGTGACATTCCTTGACTCCAGTAAAATTTGAAGGTTTTGAATAAAGAGTTGTGTCATCCTTTGTAAATATGTGGAGCAAGTTCAAGATTGCATATTAAAAGAATTAATGGTTTAAATTTACCATGCTTTTGCCATGACACTGAAGTTGCACATTAATTTAAAAAACAATGATAAACCAATGTTTGTTCTTCTCCAATTAATGTTCACATTCATGTTCTATAGCATATGCTGCATACCAGTCTCTACAGCAGGGGTGTCAAACTCAAATACACAGTGGGCCAAAATTCAAAACTGGAACAAAGTCGCGGGCCAACATTAATATTTATTGAAAAAAAATCTTCCTCCAGATATAAGAATGAATCTTTTCTTATGGACTCAAACAAGTTTTGCTGAAAAACTGAATATGGAACAAGCAAAGCTTAATACTAAACAATATATATATTAGCTAAATGTAATTAGGCTGCGGGCCAAATTTGGCCCGCGGGCCAGAGTTTGACACCTATGCTCTACAGCATACTGTCTGTACACAAGAAATCAACATAAAGCAGTTTATGTTAGAAGATATATACAATAAACATTACTACTGTGACTTGTTTATAGAGTGCACATGGCACAGTCATAAATTATTTTTTTTAATACAGACTTTTGTGACTTTCACACCGCTTAGAATTAGTATGTAGCATATGTAGCACAACCCTCGGTAGGGTTTAAATCAATTTGATTTAAGAACTGAAGAATCCACTTGGAACTGCTTAGACTTTCACTCACGTTAATAAGTTTTATTTTTACATTTTCAAAATTTTACACACAAATACAAATCTTTTCTACACATTCGGTTCAGTTTTTGACAGGTTTCCACAGGATATTTCACAGGGAAAAAAACAAATCCATTAAACTGAGCTTTATTATTAACCAAGCTGGGATTTTAATATCGAATGCCTGACTGATATTACATGGTTCTACATTTTAGTTATTACATTTAATGGCAACTACTACAAAATATTAGCAGGTAGCTCTCGACTTTTTATTGCAATAAATAGGAAAAAGGAAAATGAGAATCCAACGTGCTAGGTGACAATCACAGCAATAAATTGCAATGGAGGGAGTGCAGATTACTGTGACCTAATTCTGACATGTTTTCCATTTATGGAAAGTAGGTGTGAAGTTTTACAAATGTTTTGTGTAGACGAAGCTTCAGAGTGGTCCATCATATACAAGATTGGAATTGAGTTCATGCAAAGTGGTTCTAAGATCATTATCACGTTTGTGATTTATGTGAGGGAGAAATGCAAAAATAAATTTCATAAGAGACATTTTCAAATGTAACAAAAATCATTATGTTGCTCTGGGGCTCATACATTTTAAATTGTATTGCAAGGAAACGTGTCGTGTGACACCCGTGTAAAATGTGTGTTGTTTAAAATTGTCTGTGCATATCTTAACATGAATGTTTAGTCTCATTCATTCAATTTGTGTATTGTTTGTGTAGATTTATTGTTTAAACCTAAAAAAAAAGTGGCCATAAACCAACAAATGTGTTTTATTACATTTGTTATAATCAAATTATACAGATAATAAATATTTAGTAAGCTCCAAAAATGCTGATAGGCATGTATTGCCACACTGTTGAGATGAGTTTTTTTTTAAAAAAATGGTATATTTTTTATAATTACTTAACTATAGAAAATATACTTTTCCAAGAACAATTGAATTACATTATTTTGTGATTAGTTTGGAGGCGATTAATTTTCTTAAAATATCAGTTTTAAGTGTCATTTGTGTAATCACAACTCAAAAGTGAATCATTAATGCACAAGAGTAGAGGCTTGAGTACATTTGGGTGAGATACCCCCCAATATTATAGAGAACTGAAAGTCTAACCTCCAGGTGTCTGCTCAAATAAACATAAAATATTCGTTTAATCAAAATTTCTCAATAAATGCTAAACGGGAGTAAGAATTGCTGCTGCTCCTACAGTATTGGTCTGGTTGTAGTGAAACTTGCCCACAGTGATCACCTAATAATGAGTCTTTATCCAAATTGTTCTTAAGGTCACATTTGTCATTTTACAGGCAATAACCTGTGACTGGTGATGGATTGTGATGAGCCAATACATCTTTGACATTCTGGTTTTTGTATGTAAAAATGTATATTTAAAAAAAAAAAAAAAAAAAAAAATATATCACCTTTTCTGAGATGAACGAGCTAGTTCATACATGAACGAGTTATGAAAAAATGAAATGTGTGGGAGCAAAATGCTACTTTAGACCGTAGAGAGCATTTAAGTTTCAGGAAGAGGGAAAATGAACAAACAATGATTTTTCCATATTTTATTATGTCATCTCTGTTAACACATTTGAACTCTGCTACTACTGATCTCGCTCTCTCTCCCTCTGTCTCTCTAATTGAGTGTATAACCCCCCCCCAAAAAAAAACAACCCATCAATTTCTTTTTAATTTTCCACATGTAATTAGCCGTTTTACATGCGTAATGCATTAGTATTACCTATCTGTAAGTCCTTGCATTATGTTACAAAAATGCATTTTAAAAATCTAATTATAAACTTTACATCAGTAAAACACAACAATTAATGCTTTAAGTCTGAACCTTTTTTAATGATACCATCTTATAAAATATTCACTTGATTAGACTAGTGACAGGTTCATGTGCAGATTTGCTTGTCAGTTACAGCACAGTATGCCACCACTTTAGAAAATTGAATTGTGCGAATAATGTTGTGTTGTAATGACTTTAGAAACCTGGGTGCTTTTTTGTGTACATTCTTGATAAATCAAACGGACCACAATTTACCTTCCTGAGGCATAGAAAAAAAAGAAAAACAGCAACTGTAAAGCCATCAAGCGACCATCTCTTTGCCAACAAACCTTGAGTGATTTTACTTTGATAAACCACACATTGAGCATTCATACTACTAATAATGTTTTGAAAGCTTGACGTGGCTCATTTAAACGAGTTGACTTAAAAGCAATTCAGTGATGCTGTACTCGGACACATCATGCTTTGAGCTAAAATCTGGTATAGTCTCGATCGAGTTCAGCATAACTTTGGTATTACTAATTACTACTAAACACAAATTACACCTGAGGCTTTTGTTTAATTTTGCAGGTATTAATTGGTAAACCACAGTATTAACCAAACTGAAATGTGGTTGAAAACCTGGGCATCACCAAAGCTATTTTTAAATATCTGCAGAAAATTTCACAACAATCCATTCACTAGTTGTCACTCAAAACCAAAAATGTCAGCCCCCAGATGACTGGAGATGAAACATCAGAGCACCATTATTCTCATGGATGTCTGGACCAAAAGTGCAAATCCAATGAGCACGTGTCAAACCGTTCTGCTGAATAAGGACAAACTTTCACCTGCTGTTGGTGCAAGTATAATTTATACTCAGTAGGTGAGGCCTTGAGTGTGCGCAGTACATTTAACAGGAGTCCATCCCGTAGCTGTCATAAAATTTTACTCTGGACCAGAGATGGTACATCTTATGGTTTTACAAATGTCTGTACCAACCATACATCCAACGAGAACAGCAAAAATATAGAATATTGACAGCTTTGATTCAACAGTAAGTAATGCTGAATGTCCGCTGTCACCTTATAATAGCATTTTTATATGATAAAAAGCTTTAGATTACAGCTGGTGGGGGGAAAGTATCTACATATCCACAACCAACTAGTTGTGGGCACACTCCCATTTCACTGTCCCCAGTCACATGAGGACTTTTTGCCTTCTGATTGACCCAGTCTATGTAGCCTTTAGCCCTAATAGAAGCATTAACTGAGTCACTGTGTTTCTCCAGGAAAACAGTGTTGTCACTATTCACTTCTTTCACCCTGCTGTAGTCATCGAGCACACCGCCTTCTTGCCCCTGTGTGTCCAGAGTATGGGGAACATTTTCTTTCTTCGTGATTAAAATATTGTCACTGTTCACCTCGTTCACTCGGCTGTAGTCTGCTTCCTGTGTGTGCTCATGTCTTGGAATATCCACATAACCGCTGATTCCAAAGGGTTGGATGATCTTCTCAGTAACACCTTTTAGCTGATTTGCTTTCTCATCATTCAAAACGTTTGTACTTGGGCATTTAGTAAGAAGCTGCGACGACTTGGTCTTCTCTGAACTCTCCTCTGAGGAAGACTCACTGTCTTTTAGAAAGCGATCCACTTCACTTGTCTCCTTAGATTGGACTTCTGAGTCTAATGTTATGGCAACTGGCAGAATGAATATTTTATTTTTTTCCAATGGCAAATACGAGGTTTCTTTATCAGACACGATCAGGTAATCCTCATTCTGGTCCTTCCAGGGCATCACAACAGGAAATCTCTGGTTGAGAAGCATGGCATTAATGACATCTTCAGATCGGCCGCTCTGCAAAGGTTAATTGAGTACATTGTTATCAGCGCCTAAACAATGGGGTTTTTTGTGTGTGCATATTCTAGAAGCAGAATGGAGAGGCACCTTGAGAAGTTGAACATCAACTCCTCTTATCTTTGGAGCCGGGACAGGGGGCAGAATATACTTCTTCACACTGAGAAAGAAAACAGTCATGAGTAAAGTCTTCACATCTTGTCTTCATGTAAAACAGAGCAATTTAGACTTTATATCAGATACATACGTTTTTCTCTTCAGGATCAAGATAATCATTGCTACAAGCAACGGAATCAGAGAGAGGCTGAAAACCAGTATCCAAAAGGAATTGTCCGTGCGAGGAACTGAATTTTATAAAAAAGAGACACTTTTTTAAATTAATCTTTAACTGTTAGCACTTGCCAATATGTTGTAAAGAAGGTATAAAGGCTTTTCGGGACTTACAGTTAGGTACTTTGACAAAGGTAGTGTTGGTCCACTCACTCCAGGCGCTATTGTCTATTGCACAGCGCACTTCGACCATGTACACCACCCCAAGTTCAATGTTGTAAATGGTAAAATGTGTTTGTGTATCTGACGTGTAATTCTAGAAAGAAAGAAGAAAAGAAAAATCACAAAACATTTGACTTCTACTACTGTTAAGATCACCTTTGGACTAAACAAGAGTTAAAAATAAATTCGTTTACTTTGAAATAAAACAATTTAACCATAAAAATTTATGGTTAAACTGCAGTATACTGATTTACTGATTAATCGTGTGTGACAGGTTACACCACAACTTTATTCTTCACATGACAGTAAAAGGTTGTTTAATGATTTCCTATTTGGGCTGGTGCAGTTCATTCCAGAGCCTGATTTCACTCTTGACTTAACAACATGGATAAATCATCTGACAGTGGAGATAATGGAGAGGTTAAGCTTTCACTGTGTAACTTTCTGTTTTTGGACAGAAAGCCTAAATGGTAATAATAATAATAATAATAATAATAATAATAATAATAATAATAATAATAATAATACTTAATTCACTTTATAACTTAGGGTTTAATTTTATTTCACATTTAATTCTAAAATTTTATGTTGGTTTGATTTGTATATTTGTTAACAGGATTTGCATAAAATTGGTCTTGGTCAAACTTCAAAGTGAATACAACCAGGAAGCACACGCTGTGTCAGTTTGAAGGTTTTATATATCAAGACATAAAAAAAACCCCTAGTCATTTCCAGGTTTTAAAACTGGGTAAACACAACCTCAGATACAGCAGCAGGTGACATATTACACCATGTCATTATTTATTTAACAAAAACTAAGCCAAAAGGCAGAGGCAGTGTGTGAAAAACCTCAGTACACATGGTCATGCATAACTTGAAGCAATCATTTTCCGTATGACTTTATCAGGCTCTCACCTCATTGTGGAGGAACTTTGGCCCACTCCTCTTTATTGCATTGCTTAAGTTCACTGAGGTTTGCGATCATTTGTTTATGCGCAGCTCTCTTTTAAGGTACCGCCACAGGATTTCAGTCAGGTTAAGGTCTGAACTTTGACTGGACCATTGCAACACCTTAATTCTTTTTAAGTTATTCTGTAGTAGATTTGCCACTGTGCTTGAGATTAATATGAATATGAAGTTTAACATAAAAATACATGATTTAGCAACATTTTTATATCTGAAAATTTTTTTTACATTTAGAACTCCCCCTGAAAATGCATCCAAACAAATCACAGCTTGGCTGCCTTAGGAAAACAAACGTAAGTCTTTAAAAGTAATACTACAACTACTATCTCCAAAAGTTGATTCTGTTCATCTGGACGTAGCGTTTTCAGTGGGAGAAACGTTTCGTCACTCATCCAAGTGACTTCTTCAGTCTCAGCTGACTGCAGGTTTCCCCAAATCTTATAAACAGTACATTTGTATAATGACTGAAACTAGCACCACTGAAGGAACAATGGGCTGGGAGGTCAGTTCTATGCAAAATCTAATGACCATTGATCAACAACCACTGATCACTGACCATGAGTACCATTCACAGAGAGTTGGGGAATGGCTGCAATCACAGCATTGTAAGATGGCGAAAGATGTACCCTGAGGCCCCCTCCTCGATTCAGAGATGGTCTTTCCCTTTTCACGTAAATGCCCTGCTTGACTTCCCACTCAAACCAGTGTTCCTCCCCATCCAGGATGTGTACATCCTCATCACTGAAAGAGTGCCCACTGGGCTCTGGGTGTAAATAGACTGCAGAGTCCTGGCCTGATGAGGTGGCTCTTCTGTGTTGTGCCATCTGCTTCGCCAGAGGTTCTTTGGTTTCCCCGGCAATCCTCCTGGCAATTAACAGCATATACTACATTACTCTGTGTTGGGGAACCCGATCCTTAGGGTGGACCAATTTTTAGTGCAGCGTGTTTTGGGGTTTAAAAGCCACAGAGACTCTGTTTAGAAAAAAAAATGCATCTCATCTGTTGCGATACTCCTGACACATACGGGATCACTATGGGTTTTTGCTTAGGCAGCGGTTGTCCTTCTCTCCTGGATAGGCTGGAGCTTTCTTTAGGTGCCTTCCCAGCTTTGACAAATGTCCAGCTGGGAAAACCACATGTGGTTGCTGAGGTAACTGGGATAACGACATGTGGTTATCCAAGCTGAGTGATGAAACGTTTCTCCCACTAAAAATGCTACGTCCAGATGAACAGAATCAGCTTTTGGGGATTTACTTACCAGGATCATTGAGCAGACAAGACTATTACTACTAATACTACTACCACCTCTACTGATAATACCAATTTTTAACTATTATTGTCTTTCAGTCATTTGGTCATTTCTGTCATTTCCTTATATAGTGGGGGAGGGTTAGCATGTAGATAGTATCCAAATAGCACGGAGAGTCTACAAAACTGTTTGTTCCAAACAATTCTAATTTACTAATATACGCACGGTGGTGAGAACAAAATAGGTCGGCATGCACGTTTCATTCATCCAATGGTAATTTTCCATAGGAACTCATTTTTTGGAATAAGGGAAGAACATTTCCATGCAAATATTAGTAAACGATGCTCGCTACCCTGTTGCATGACCTATTTTCTGCCACAATTTGGCTGCCAACCAGATCATATTTAACTTTAGAATACGTTGGTATACAGAGGGCTTATCTGTCCAAAAGCCACTGGGCCTTAGTGCATATAAGATTTTGACCTATCTTTACAAATACCAAATATCAAATTGAAACAAATGAAGAATTGGACACAATATACTACAAACTAGCATGTATTTAAAGTGTGACTGTTACATTCCTGGGCAAATGTCGGCCAAAATCTTAGAACAGAAACCCGCCCCCCGAAAACATTCATCAAATATTAGAGAAGCTCACCTTCCATATTTTGCTCTTTTCTAGTTTGATTCTCAGTTGATTCTTCAGAGTGACCCATCCTGACTTTGTGTCTATGTTAGACGGTGTGTGCCATTGGATGGTGAGGTGTGGATTGTCCCCTATGCTGACCACCAGTGTAACGTTTTCAGGTGCATAGGGCTTCACTGTTCATCAACAGAGAGAAACAGAGACCGTGATGCTGTTTATCAGATTCCATCTTAGTTCAGTATATATGCATGCCAACATTTGGTAAATAGCACTAAAAGCATAATAAAATTGAGTTTGATGACAATAGCATTACCTTTAGTTTGGTCACATACTGACATTTTAAACAAAGCTGAAAAAAGTGATTGCATTTGTTTTGTCATTTTGTATGTCGGGGATGTGACATTACACAAGGTTCTTGGTGTCCAAGAGTTAACTCACAGTTTGTGGGTTTACTGTTATCAGGTAGGGCTGTTAAAGTGAGGCAAAAATCATAATCATAAATATTTTGGTCTCTAGCAAGCTTATTTAACAAAATTGCTTCCTGACTTCATCTCAGCCTATCATAACATCCTCTTCTGTTTCACCAGTCCTCTGCACGCCTTCCTCTTCCTCTTCTTGTCACTTTTTTTGCTCAGTGTGTGCACTATCCCTCCATCTCAACCTGGCCTCTTTGTCTCCAAACTGTTCAACCTGAGCTCTCCCTCTGATTTCTGATCCTGTCCATCCAAATCACTCCCAATGAAGATATTAATATCTTCAAACCTTCCATGTACACTTAGGCTCTTGTCTTTTTAATTTTATAAGTGCTAGCATCTCCAAGGGGAGCACAGTTAATGCATTTATTACTTTTAAGCTGGACTATTGTAATCTTCCCTACTCCACTATTCAATAATAGAATAGGAGGCAGAGCCTTCAGCTTTCGGGCCCCTCTTCTGGAACCAGCTCTCAGTTTGAATCTACTTTTAACATTAGGATTAAAACTTTCCTTTTTGATAAAGCATATAGTTAGGGCTGGATCAGGTGACACAGAAAGCTCCCAATAGGTCTATTCAGCTACAAGGTTTCCCATGATGCATTGAGTGTTTCTTCTTCGCTCACTTCTTTTCTCTCGCTGTTTTTATACAAAACCCTGCATTTAATCATTAGTTATTATTAATCTCTTGTTCTCTTATGAAGCATTTCTTTTGTCCATTCTCCCTCCCAACCGGTCGCAGCAGACTGCTGCCCCTCACTGTCCCTCGCTCTGTTGGAGATTTCTTCCTGTTAAAAGGGACTTTTTTTATTCCCACTATCACCACATGCTTTCTCATAAGGGGTTGTCTGATTGTTGGGGTTATCTCTGTATTATTATAGGGTCTTTACCTTACAATATAAAGTGCCTTGAGTTAATTGTTGTTGTGATTTTGTGCCATGTAAATAAAACTGAATTGAACAGAATAAACTGATTTAAACTCTAGTGCATAAAATGTAATTACAATTTAGCAAATAAAGAGTCCGATACTCTAAATTTTCTCGTGATACTCAATGGAAACCTACACCCATGATTTGTTTGCAGGCAAACATGTGAAACAACCAACCAGCAGACCAGTATTGCCTTCCCTACGGCCACACCTCTACCTTGGTTTGCAGCTGCCTTGTTCAGAAACCAGCATGCTGATCTGTGCTTCGTCTCATGCATGGGTGCTTGTAAAGTGTGTCTTCTGAGGCCAAAAAACCCTCCACAACTAATGCAGTGAAATTACTGTTTGCTTACAGGACGGGACTCAGCTACAGCTCTGCCTGTATAACCCCAACAAAAGGTGTGAAATTTGATGCTGGAGTATACAGACGTTTTGCTCTGTGCACAAACCAGTTCCACCTCATTCTGTTCAGGTTTTTATTTGTGGCTCATGTATGTCACTCAGTACTTTTCCATTCCTCACCAGGCTCAAGAAGGCAGTCTGACCAATAAAACTGTGGCAATCATTAGCTCAGTCCGTACAGATTTTTGTGTTGCTCCTGTTCTGACACAAATATATTTTGATCTGAGCAGAATAAGCTATGCTTGATTATTGTTAACATTTTAAAAGTTTTTAATTCTGAGTGAGAAAGTTTAAAGTGACCGTTAATCATTACCAGAAAATCCTAATTATATCGACAAGCTTCGGTGTTGTAAAAATAATAACCTATGGAGCTTAAGAAAGGTCAGCATGCTTTATAGTATAGTGCGCAGTTCATTTATAGACCAAAAGCCAAAAGAAATCATATGTTAAATGCTCATTACAACCCAAAAAATAAAAAATTAACTTTGAGGATATTTTTAGTACAAGAATTCTTTACAGAAATTAAATATGCTCATATTTCTATTTTTATTTTTAATGGTTTCTGTTTATCACACACCAATCAAAAATCATGTTTGATTTATATATTTCATGTAAATTCTCTAAAACTAGGAAAACTTACCAATGTCCATCAAGTCAAAAGTAAGGGGGTCTGAAGATGTATTCCCAAGGGCATTGGAGGCCTCCACAATCACAGTGTACTCGACCCAGATAGAGGTGTAGGTCTTGCTAAAGAAACAGGAGTGTGCTGTGTGGTAGTCTGGACACTGGCGTACAGTCTCCCTACTGCACGTAAACAAAACAAGAAGTTTATTAACCAGGTTTGGTCTAAACAATGCAGGGCGTTTTGCTTTTATACGTATATTCTATATTTTTACATAGAAGTGTCATAGAGTAACTCAGGGCTGTGGGCAGAAAATACATGTCATCACAGATCACTGCAATGTGACTTCAGTTGCATCACCTAAGAAATGAATAATTGGATTTTTTGCTGAGTTTCATGAGTCTGTAAACAAGTAGAAGCATTTCTACTATCATCATCTATGGGCTTAAACGTTGGGTGTATCTCACATACTCAACTTTGCCCAGTTTGGAATCAACCAATTAACCCAATGTCAGGTTAGGTTAGTTGGTGGTTCTAACTTAGCAAAGAAAAAACGCTTAAAAGCATTATATAATATTCTATATAATATAATATAAAATTCTTATTATTTATAAGTAAAGTAAAGACAACTACGGAAACCTAAATGATAATGAGCTGGTTAGCATGTAATTACATTACAGTCTTCGCTGGGATGACTAACGATTTGGAATGTGTAGCAAGTCAGGGCTTCACAAAAACACAAACATCCATCTTCTCAGGACCATGACTCAGTTTTGTGACATTTCATTTGTGGAGATTCTTGAAATGCTAGTGCTAGCATTTAGCTAGAGAAGTGTGGGTAATTTGGGTCAGCCACATGTGCGCTGGTGTACTTGCACATCCATAAAGATTTGTGTTCAGCTCACAAGGGTGTGAAAAGAGACCCAGTAGTTTTCCACATATGCTTATCTAGCACCATGTACAGCTAAACAACACCTTTGCTACTTCTCAATGTGGGTGATAAAGAATTTGAAACTTCATGGAGTATCTGGTAGTGGGGTGAAGACAAATACAATATGCTGTGTTTAAAACTCTGATTTGATCTTAGCTGAGGATCCACAATCTCTACTGTGTTAAATAACAAGAAAACAGACTCGGTAGGTTGAACTGACCCTTCTGTCTTATAGTAGAGGCGATGCACAGTGGGCAGCCCTCCACCAGAGCCTGGCGTCCACCAGCAGAAAAAAGTCTCCTTGTCGGGGGACCTGCAGCCAAGTTTGTCTGGTTTTCCTGGTTTAGACATGCCTGACAACACATGTGACAAAGAGGCATCAGCTTCCAATAACCAATATGATAAAAACCTTGGCACAGTCATTCAAAGGACAATATTCACTTATCTTAGTTAAGTGAACGTTGTCTCTTATCTTTGATAACTTATCTTAGTTTCATTCGCCCACCCAGAGTTTATTCATTTAAGCAACAGCAACTCAACCTGTGACCATTTCAAATGGCATTTTCTATAATGTTTATTTAGACATAAAACTCCACAGTTATTGGTGGGAAAATTAGTCAAAAACAGCTTAATAGGTTTCTTGATACTTAAGTGACAAAGCTAGAGAGGCAACCCATATGGAAAAGAAATAGCAAAAACTTATATGATTTACTCATGAAAGTGGCCACTTTCGCATTACTTTCATAGATTGTTTTAGTAAGTATCCAAAACATACAAGTTTCATTTATATAAGTTTTCAATGGATCTTATATCTGTTTTCACTCTTGTATGCTTTTCATACAAGTTTCACACAAGACAGATACAAACTTTATAAGATTTATATATATATATATATATATATATATATATATATATATATATATATATATATATATATATATATATATATATATATATATATATATATATATATATATATATATATATATATATATATATATATCTTTTCCATATGGGAAGGTAGGGACAGTCAGTATATGGGACAAAGGTGAAGGTCCCAGAGAGGAGGAAAAGAAGAAGACCACGGAGAAGATTAATGGATACAGTCAATGAAATGCATGTGGTTGGTGTGACAGAAGAGGACGTTGGGAACGGGTGAAATGCAGGCAGACCCATAAAAGGAGCAACTAAAAGAATAATATTAAGAAAAACCAATACTTAAATCTGTATATGACTGGGTCATTCTCGTGTTCAAGCAGAGGATATGGTGGTCTGGAATCTCAGTAAACTCTGTCATCATTAGACTGAAAAGGCACAAGATTGTTTCTCTAAATGGAGGACTGATTGATAGATGTGGGTTGAGACTGAGAAAATGAAAGAGAGGACAAATAAAATCAGAGCTGTTAGCCAACAGGAGCACAGTAGGTGGACATCCTGGGAGGCTGTTACCAAAGGGCTGTTATGAGAACACGTATGGTTGATGCCCCAAGCAAAGCTGTGCAGGATTATCAAGGCTATGTAGGAGGCCTAGAGGAGAGCTACCACCTTGCAGCACGTTTTCTGGAAGGAAGCAGTAACACAGACCTGATATGAGGGTCCTGTATAACCTAGCTGAAAGCAATAAGGCTGGAAGCAAATAGAGAGCCTGATAACATCACAGTGCCTGATCCTGTTTGTCAGGCAAAGAGGTGTGGCTCAGATTTGCAGTTGGAGGTGTTGGCAACTACTGTCGCTTGAAAGGAAATGGAACATGAGAGATGAGCTCCATACAAAATCAAACTTCCCACAACAGAACACCACAACCTCACAATGGTCACATGTCTACCACTACCATGCCTGCTCCGTGGGAAGAGGGAAAAGGAAAATTACTGAGGGCTGTCAGATGTGGGCTCATGAACAGAGTGTGGGGTGCTGGAATTGCATTGACAGACTCCATGCTGATAAATGCTCTCAAATATCTGGTGGAGGAGGCACAACAAGGGAGCTTCTGGCTCAAAAGAAAGGATAAAGTGAGGGTAAAATTCCTACTGATCGAGAGCAGGAGTCCAGAAATGTCCAGCTGCTAGACGCAACATGGCCATAGAAAATAGGCAGAATTGAAAAGACTAATGTCAGACATAACTTCATTTCATTTTATTCGTCGACTTTAATATTTGCAAAGATTCATGGTTAATCTTTAGACTGTTTTAATGTAGAGACACAGTTATTAGTCTGTACATTAAATCTTGTTTAGATTCAGTGTTTTCGGACTAAGATTGTTACCATTGCTGCTTTTTGTTAGATTTCAAGTAAGAGAATAACACACCAGAGATAACTTATTCTAGTAAAAAAGGTGTTTCCTTTTTTAATGTAATTATTCAGGATAATGTGCACTGAATATACTTTAAAAAAAACATACCAAAACGATCTGTATTTTATGGCCTATAGGCCACGAGCACTAAAGGTCCAGCTGTAGCTGTTTACTCTGAACACCACCACAGTGGATTTTAGTTAAGATGTGATTGAAGTGCAGACTTTTAGCTTTAATTCAAAGGGTTTAACAAAAGAATCACATTGAAGATTTCGGTGTTACAGCCACTTTATGTACCTCACCAATTTTCAGAGGTTCAAAAATAATTTGATAATTTGCCCATTAATGGACGTTTCTTTATCATTTCTATCAGCATGAGGTCAAAAGAGATGTACTGTGTTAAATCCGATGTAATAACACTAAGACGTCTACACTTCAGCTGAAATATCGTCTAACCGCAAGTAAATATTCTGAGTGAATTGAACCTCAGTGATTTAACTTACTGTTGCATTCTGCAGCTAATGCCAGCAGCAGGAGCAGCAATGGCAGCCTGAGATGCTTCACCATCCTGGCACAAACCATCACACTCTGTGGCAGGGAAGTGACATCACAAGCCAGTGGTAATGGTGTGATCCGAGCTCGAGTGTCTTGTTGTTACCTGAAACAAGCAGATATGATGGGAAAACAGCAAACACAACCAATAATACCAGTTTTTCATTGACATATACGGGTCAGTAACAATTTTCATATGGTTATCAAACGTTCAAATGAACTGTTAATAATTGGCAGGCAATGTCATCAGCTGTAATTAAGGAATTCAAACATTATATGAATATTATTAGTAAATAAATAAACTGTAAGTGTGACGTTAGAGTCAGTTTTTCATTTCAAAAGCAAATTGGATTTTACAGAAATTGCCAACAACCGTGAAAAAGAGTTTGAAACATGATGCTTGGTGTTAAGCAAATTTTACATTGTCTTAGAAAATGCTGGGGATGAATACGTTATGCGTTAAACCTGCACTTTGGACTGTTTATGCACTTCCTTATTCCTGAGAGATATTCGGATAAAGATTACAAACAGAAACAAAGTACGAAGAATTATGTTGGAAATGCTTGATGAATTTTTTAAGCAACAGCACGTCACAGCAAACTGCTGCATGGCTTTTTTTTTTTTTTTCTACACAGACTGGAAATTTACTGAAGCTCAGCTCAGAGGGAACTCAGACACCAAAGTAGTTTTCTGACGCCTAACAACCTTTACATGCTTGATGCAATCAGTCACCACAGGAAGTGTAGGAAACCGTCTTTTAAGGTTACCAACCTGTAATGTACAGAATATCGCAAAGGGGGGGGGGGGGTCACACCTTTTCCCTTTTTGTAATTTGTTTTCTGTTTTGCTCAGCACAAACAGAGACAACAAGCTCCTCTTTTCGTGCTGTGACACCCGTTCTGACAAGTTTTAACAGGATCGCTCAGTTGAGCAAGTCTTGAGCTGGATCGGGCTTATGTCTCAATTCATTACATGCCAAAATAAAAACCTAAAGCTAAACACTCACCTTGGAACTCAGACTAAACATTTGGTCTGGGAGTAAACCTATCTTGAATCTAGTATAACGTATATATTTTAATATTCTTCTAATGAAGTAAATATAATATTCTACATGTTTAAAGATAAGTGAAAAAAGGGCATTATTATGCTGTATTTAAAGTGCAAAAATATAAGAAGACGCATGCTGAAAAACTGTTACTAGGGTAACACACAACAGCATAGATGTTCAGTCAACACTTCTATGTATAAATATAGGCCTAATATTTTGTACGTTGTATAAAAGGATATAAACTGTACTATATGTATAATATTTATTATGTGTACTAATACTGATAAACTAATTGCTTCCTTTTATTATTATCAGATTTTTTTGTGTTAAAGTGGACGAAATTACATTTAAAAACTCACTTTAAATTAAAAAAATTGTATCATGTGGATTCACGCGCTTTATACTCTCAGCTATTCAGTGATAGGAAGCCTGATTGCATTGCATAGCACATTTAGGTTTTCATCTTCTGTAGACCAACCTGCGAGCACACAACACGCACAGAATCCATTACCAAAGAATTACATGAAGCCCTATCAGGTGTGATATTTACCAGGAAGCCGCGGGGGGGAAAAAACCCCCCCACACAAATAAGTACAACTAAAGGTTAGCAGAGGGTTAATAGACGCGCTCTGGCGTTCACTTACCACTTTATGATCTTGGCAGCTATGTTTATCATCGATATTTATCGGATGTTGACGGGTACAGAACAAAAAAGGTAGCCTTCTTCAGTCATGACACAAAGCCAAACGAGCTCCAGCCGAGCTCCGCACACCTGGCAACCACTGCGCCTAACGCCCCAGGTATGACCACAAATAAGGAAGAGAGGTGTCTCGCTAGTAGTCGGGGGGAGGGGCTTGTTGTCGTCACGACATACCCACCTGAGTGCGAGCGAGAGAGTAAACACAGCGAGATGTCTCACTTTACTTAATTCCCTGAAAGTGCCAGCAGTAATGGTAACTGGCTGGTTAGTGACAGGTTTAAAGGGCAGGCTTCATAGCTTCATGTTGTTTTATTGGTATTTTAGCAAATTTAGCTACAATATTTTTAAAATTGTTCCTATAATGGTTAATCCTTCAGTATGCATACGCTTATCAAAAATACTCCAAAATAATTTAATGCTTTAATTATTTTGTTATCCACGAGTTTATATTTACAGTTAAAAAAAAAAGGCTGGAAAAATTGTAAACCACATTATTATTGCATTTTAGTGTAAAAAACGTGACATCAGTTTGTTACTTGCCTAATAAAAACAAAACCGTTTTAAAGTTTTAAACAGGTTTTTGGCAGATTTCTAAAAATATTAGTGTTTTATTATTTTTATGAAAGGTTAGGCATTGTGTATGTACACTGTGTACACTGTACTTTTTTGCCTGAATATTTGCCTGCAGTGACTCATCAACATGCATAAACTCAGTCAGTCATTCAAGCGCGAGAGCAGCACACCTGTCTCACATTTTCTCTTAAAATATATTGCTGTCATATTTTACAGTCAGGTCGCATAAAGAAAAGGTTGTAAACTCAAGAAAGTTACAGTAGAGTTTCTTAAACGACCTCGTCTTGTACCTAACACTTTCTCTTCCGTTTACCATTTCTGTGATAGACTAATATTTCTGCACCTATTTCATTATTTTAAATTGCTGACAAAAATTGCTGACAAACATAAAATGAAGAAATGAACGAGGGGTGTAGAAAACAGAATAAAACAGATACTGGTTACAAGCTTATAAAAGCTTGTTTCAAAACCCTAAATTGTTCCTGTGAGTACATGTGGGTCATGACTAGGGTTGTTATCAGATAAACACCAACCATCATACATTCACATGGGTTTGTTGAATGATGTTAGGGAATTTTGATTTCACTAACATCATTATGTAAATTAAGGCCTTCGGTATGAGAGCAACATTTTTTTTATGTTGAAATTTGCAATAAAACCCAATAATCACACTGTTGCTGTTAAAATAAAATATATTAACACACACCCCACACTAGCTCTTTTGTTACCATGAACACAGAATATGGTTTTTAATTCAGTCCCATATACATCTCCTTCTTGGTGTTAATTCTCTGATGTAGATTTAGGCGTAGCTACTATTGGTCTTACTTTAGGATTTGGCAACAAAAAGTAAAATATAGAACTTCACCAGCCTTATCTTTGAATTTTACTTTAAGCATACATCTGTACGGTATTGTTGATTCCTAGATGGCTTTTACACTGTTTGCTGCAAACAGGTGCAGCTGCCTTCCAGTGACGACAACCTCTATTTTGGAGTATGAAAGGGTTAAGTACAACAGGTGAAATGATGTTATGGGGATGCTCTCGTCTGATATGGAGGTGTGGACGTTCCTCTTTGTCCACCATCATCAGTGTTGTTATTTTTTAGGGGCATTGGTCAAGGACAGACAGGAGATTGCCATGTCCACAAAGGTTTTCTGGAGTTCACGTAAGCAGCTCCATGCTAACAAACAAATGACGTGAAACCTGATCAGAGAGTGTGCACAAGTTTCACGTTGTTTCTTTCAGGCTCTCTCTCAGTCATTCAGTATTTTCACATTACTGGCCAAGCTCAAGAAGGCAGTCCCTGAATGTATGCTAGTCATTAGTTTAGAGATTTTTTTCTGTGATGTGGACATTTACTTTAATTAATTGGCCTAAAAAAATCCCAATCAAATCCCAATTCAAATATAAATCATTTAAAGTGAAAAATTAAACTCAATTTTTTCATGAAAATATAAGCTCCTTTAAGCCTCCTTCCATTAATAGCATCATAATAGCACTAACACATTTAAAAAATGTTCAGATGGGGGAAAATACTAGAAAAGTAATTGATTCTAGAAAGAAAACAGTGGGAGGAACATCTGCAACTAATTAGGTTAATTGGCAACAGGTGAGTAACATGCATGGGCATCAAAAAAAAGCACAGACAGAGCTTCCAAAGTAAAGATGGGCAGAGGGGACACCATTTTACAAAAAACTGTCCACAAATTGTGGAATAATTTCAGAATAATGTTCGTCAACGTAAAATTGGAAAGACTTTGAATATCCCATCATCTACAGTACATAATCATCAAGGGATTCTGAAATCCCTTTGCGCAAGAAATAAGACTGAATATCAATACTGGTTGTCTGCAAGTTTTGGTCATCACGGCATGGGTTCAGGATCACTTCCACAAATCACTGTCTGTGAACACACTTCACTGTACATCCACAAATACCAGTTAAAACTCTGTCATGTAAGAAAGGAGCTGTAGGTGAACATGATCCAGATGATCTCTGATGGCATGAGGGTGCATTAGTGCCTATGGAACTGGAAACATTTAGAAATGCACCATCAACGCTCAAAGCATCATATACTCCCATCCAGACTATGTATTTTTCAGGGAAGGGCGTGGGTATTTCAGCCTGTCGAACTGCATCTATGTCTGGGTGTTGAACTGACCTGCTAGCAGTCCAAGCCTTTCACCAATGAAAACATTCAGTGCATCATGAAAGAGCAGCTAGACTCTTGTAACAGACGAGAATGGGACAACATTCTTCTCCCACAGTCCAGCAGCTGGTCTCAGACATTTATGGGCTGCTGTAAAAAGACGAGGTGATGCTACGCAGTGGTAAACATGGCTCTGCACCAATTTTTTGGGAGAAATGTTGCTGCCATCAAATTCAAAATGAGTTAGCATATTGCTTTAAATAGTGCATTTTCTCAGCTTAAACATTTTATATGTTTTCTGTTCTACTGCAAATAAAATAAATAAATCATTGTAATCTGTTTTTAATTACACTGAATACAGCGTCCCAACTCTTTTGGAAGTGGGGTTGTAGTATTTGTCATGTGATACAGTTTTAGGCATTTGATTTTAGATGAGTCATTAAGAATCACAGTTAATAGCTGGCCAAAAAAAGCCTAATTATATCCACAATGATTCAGTGTTCAGCATTTTCTCTACTGTTACATTTGGACTCTCTCAGTCAACTCTTTGGCTGTGTTTATTTGAAACTGGTAAGTGTGGCTGGAAATTACTCAGACTGATTTTAAGATAGGAGAAATCTTCTCACATGATTGCTCAATAGGAATAAAATGCTTTATTAAAAAGGGCTGATTGTTTAAAACAAATGTGGTAAAATTACAGGTTTCAAGTGTGACTACTTGTAATTTGCCCGAAGGCTGGGCGAAGCATTACATGTTTGCAGGATAACTTCCACAGCAACAAAAATTTGCGTTCAGCAGAGAAGCTCTCCAGTAGTTTTCCACACGCCTGTCTATCCAGGCAGTGCTTAGCCCATCTGGCCCGGTGGTTCAGTTAACAGTGACACACATTTAGTTTCTGTTTAATTCATGTTCACATTTTATATGAAACACGTTACTTACTTATATAGCCATAAACAATAAAAAGAACCTGTTTGTTTGGGGACGTTAAATAAAGGTGAGTTTATGTTGTTATTACCATCATGGTTCCAGATGGCATTTGCAAATCCAGACCTAACGAGACAAGGGGAAGCTAAACCAGACACACTGCACACAGGACAGGGACTATCAAAATAAAACAGGAAACACACGACAGGCACAGAGGCATGGACTTGAGACACGACTGACTGGGGAATGAGAAAATAAACGTGAAGTCAGAACTAAACCTACACTAAATGTGAGGGGCACAGGAACAAAACCCAAGAACTAGAAATCAGAAAACGAAGAAGAACTAGAGAGCTAGAAATACAGAACCATAGACCAAAAGACTAGTAATGATAAACCGTGATGAAATCAAAGAATTATAATAATACAAAACACTGGGTCACCGAACCAGGACTGTGACAAGTTTAAAGATATCAAAAAATAACTAAAAATATCAAAAGTATGTGAGGAAATAAGTCCAGGTTTGGGACTGGCGGTAGGAGTACACTAACAGCACCATGCAGTCTCATTGCAGTTTGTGAAATATAGTCACAACTATCATTTTATTAGTTTGTGTTTCTGTACATTAACTTTTTTCTTTTGTGTGTTCCTCAACATGAATTTCCCAGTATTATATTTGAACACTACTTTTCATTCATCCATTCTCCTATATACCGAATCTATTGTATATCTCAAATTTTTTCATGCATCATCACTTTAAAAAATATTATTAATGAAAAACATCCTTTCATGCTTAAGTTTAGACAGCTTGGTTTAGTTAGGTTTCGTGTTTTATTATGGGACTGGGCTGACTGAACAGCAGCACACGCCTGAAAAGATACGCTTCTAGTGGTAAAACAGTGCCACCTTGTGGTGAATTGTTTTCTTACATTTTGCAGGGGGCAATTACAAAAAGTGCCTTTAAACAAAGCCATTATATATGGTCTGCTCTGAAAAACTTAGGGAAAGAGCAGCAAGGACAAAAAAAGCATGTAAAAGCAGAAAAAAAGAGTGACCCTGATTACAAACAGGGAAAATTATCCTACTTAGTCATGGCATTACTTAAGACAACCTTTTCACCTAGAAAGTGGAGTTGCCAGCATTACAAAACAGGATTTACAGAGAGCCAGTCTCCATATGAATATGTGGAAGAAAAACTCTGAGATTCTGTAAGGAGACAAGGGGTGTCAAGCCACTCCTTTGGTCAACCCACAAACCCAGTGCTGACTGCGGGTTAGAGTTAGTCAGTTTAGTTTATAAGGTGGGGGAACCCTGCAGTCAGCTGAGACTTAAATGGTTACTTGGATGAGTGAATGTTTCCCCCACTGAAAACATTACGTCTAGATTAACAGAATCAATTTTTTTGTGACATGTAGATGAAATAAAAGTTTTGTGTACATTATATTGCAAACAGTTTTGACTTGACAATGTCAGTGCTGGGTAAAAACTGTTTGAGTCCTCAAGGTATCTTTCCAGGAAGTTATACCTACATAAATGAAAACAGGATTGATCCTTAAAAAAACCTGTTCATTTTCTGGGCCAACCAATAACCTATAGAAAACTTTCTAGCTCCGCCACTATGAGGAGGTCACCGGCTCCCACCTGAGCGGCTGAGTACAGCCAAAGAGTGCAAATTGAGCGAGATGAGTCGCCTCGCCTCAACTTTCTGTGCCACTTGGTTTGTGATTCTATGCCTGGGCACTCGTTTAAGGATGGATGTTGCATGTGAAAAGAAAAGAATATATAGATTAACCTTAATAAATACGGGTTATTTGGTATATACTAGCTAGTTTTAGCAGCGTTTACATTAAAGAAACCTCTGACGTATTAAAATCCACTGAACAAATACCAAATAATGGTGTTGATTGCGGGCTCAGTTAATCGTTCATTCATTGTCAAATGGCGAGTAGACAGCAGCTACACTCTCTTTGGCAGTTGCACAGAGCTAGCTAGTAGGGTATCCTCTTTCGATTAACGCCAAACAAAATTACGAATAGAAAATGAGATATCACACAGGTAGATTTTTGAGTAAGTTACTTGGTTTATCTTAATTGCGTGGAATTAATAAAAGGAGGTAAACTCCGAAAACAGGCCAGAGTTGGGGTTGTTTCTTTTCGCCTCTCGCCTCACAAGCCTACATGCAGAGATTCATCTTTACGCATAAGTGGTCTTTGGCAGAAGGAAACCACAACTGAGCTGCACCACGGGGAAAAACCAAGACGACGCTGTAGGCGTGTCAGTCATTTTTATCATTTCTTTCAGGAAGTAGACATTTTTTTTTCGTGCCATAACTTTGCTTTTGCGTGCGATAGAAACACGTTGATGGTGAGCTTTGGTTGAGGAACTGTCATGTCGGACTCTTTGGAACGGTCCACGAAGGTCAACTCGTTGAAGGAGCCGGTTGTGAAGAGGCTGTGTGAGGTGCTGGACAAATCCAGCACTAAAGGATGGCGAAAACTTGGAGAGATTGTTGGCAATGATAGACGGTTTAAAGTCAGGTGGGTTAAAAATTGCTATTAGTACTAGTATTTAGTAAATGACCAGAAATCATTGCATGCATACTCTCAACCACCGGTTTATTTATTAAAGCTAATGGGGACTAACGCGATTAACTTTCATTATAGTTACACTGTTCAGTTTATTGGTTATTGTGAATTTTATGTTGTGTCTTTATATTAAAAAATAAAGGTATAGAGTATGTAATACAGTAATGCACAATTAACCTGTATATTTTCTGGCATAGATAAATATGTAACTCCAAGTTAATAAATCAAGAGACCCCCTTTGAGAGATTAAATTGGACAACTATTTGTTTTTCATTACAGCATCTTCCAGGTTAATGCTAGTTAATGAAACTATCAATCAAAAATGTAGGGTCCAATCATTATTTATATGCAGTTTCATTAACAAATAATGGTGATGACAAATGTTTGCCTCTGATTTTTTTTTAATCCTAGCTGTTACTGTACGGCTGTAACATATGATATCACACCTGCCTAATATCACTATTACACCGTGTGTTTGAGTACATATATTCCCGGTACAGTGCAGTCTGCTCATAAGATCAAATATGCATTATTTATACCAAAACAGCAGCCAAAACTTAAAAAACAATGTAGCTCAATCAAATAAGTACAAACTTAATAAGTTTAGACAAGTGTAAAATTGCACAAAAGAAAGAGTTCAGGTAAATAGAGTATGACACTAATAAAGTCACTAGATAAAGTGTTTCACTGATTGTGCACTAAGCGGTGCAGATGGTGTAAAGATTAGCATTCATTTGTTTTTCTTTTAAACTTGTGTAAATTTATTCCCTTATCTTTGTCTAACAGTTTCTCATGACCTGAGTTTTCGTGTGTGAAAACGGTAAAGATGAGTTTTACTGTAATATGATTTAAAATATGAAATGCTGACAGTCACCTACATCCTTTCCAGCTCGGATGACATGGAGATGTGCTCTCTGAAGGTGCTGGAGCTGGAGGGAAGCCCGAGTCTCATGCTGCTGAGGCTGATGGGAGAGCGAGGCTGCACCACGGGCCATCTGATGGACTACCTTCAAACTTTAGGCAACTCAGAGGCTCTGCAGTGCCTGAAACCGCCAGGTAGAGTAAAACCACATTGATGCCGCTATGTTGTCAATCATGCAGGTTGATCTTCACTTTCTGCATTCTATTTATTTCTCATCTGAAGCTCACAGCTCATTGTGCTGTTTGGATGAAACTTATAGGTCATTGTCAGTGCAGTTTTAAGTCAGTGCAGCAGTAATCAGGGTTCATATAATGTAGGTTTCAAGAGGGAATGTTTTATTATGCTATTACCACTCATCTGTACCATTGCTAGCTTGGCAATTAAAGTTAAACCTTAAAGAGAAGCACCACAAAGTTCTGCTGTATACAGTCCATCTAAACTCAGTGTAAATTCACAGTAAATATCCTGTACATGTGCAGCCCTCCAGATCCTCATTCAGCCCCAGTCCGTATCCATTATATGTGGCCACAATCTGCGGCTCAGCTGCCACGCTGTGGGCAAGTCTCCAGTACAGTACCAGTGGTTCAAATCTAAGGAAGAGGTGAGTTCCTCTGACACACTCACACACACTGATTTTTTTTTGTCTTGATGCATTCTCAATCATCCAGGAAAGTAAATCTCCAAAAGTTGAATCTGTTCATCTGGACGTAGCGTTTTGTGGGAGAAACGTTTCGTCACTCATCCAAGTGACTTCTTCAGTCTCAGCTGACTGCAGGTTTCCCCAAACCTTATAAACAGTACATTTGCATAATGACTGAAACCAGCCCACTGAAGGAACAATGGGCTGATTTTTTTCTGACTTTAAATTAAAGTTCTTGCGTTAAAACCTCTTTAGCGTTTTTTACACATTCACTGCAGCCATAACTTTACTAACTTTACTAAAAATTACACAACTGAAATGCATGTGAGATCAAAAATGTCCAACAAAGCAAAGCAAAGCAAAAAGCAAACAAACAAACAAAAAAATGTCCAACATGGTCTGATCAGACATTAAATGGTATTTAAACCGACAACTTCCTAGTACAAAGTCCACCTGCATGATCCGGTAAATTCATCACTACTGAGTCCTGCTGTTGCATTCTCTTCTCAGTCAGGACTTTCCCATAAAACAAACAGAGTATTTCCAATAGTGAGAACACATGATTACCATATCATCGGTGCAGTAAATGGCACTGTTGGTTCATCGTAGTTAATGGGTGATCCTAAATAAGTGGTTAAGAAACTTAACTGAATCTCTTCCTATAGCACAGTGATGTTTTTTAGTGAGCTGAGCAATTCATAAAAGTGCACAGTTGCAAATGTCTGCATGTGTCCGCGTCAGCATGCGTTCAGTCTTGTGACGCCATGCTGAAAGGATACATAAGTGTTACTCGTTCTGACTTGCTAGATGTAACTTTTTTCGGAAGTGTGACGTGGGTGCTCGATCATAGAAAAAGACTGCGCATTCAGATGCTGTCGTATTATTACTAGTTCATATCTGAGTTTCTACCCATAGCTTTGATCTTTTCTAATGAGTTTTTGTTTTAGTTTATTTTCACTCAGTTTACAGAGTGGTTTTTTTCTCATTTCAGTTTAGTTTTGCGTTGTGTAGTTAATGTTTAAATTTAATTAGAGTTAGTGTTGTTTTTTGTGTTTTTAATTATTATAAGGAGGCTGTTTGTCAGCCTCTTCTGCCTGATTTCCCTAAATTAACTAACAGACTGAAACTAAGGACATTAGTTTTATAAATACACAATATTTTTTTCATTTTTTTTTCAAGACACTAAATGTAATTTTAGGTAATTGCAAGGTTATTTTTTAATAATTTTTTTCCCCCAAACTGTTAACTGTGACTCACAGTCTCTGAAATGCATTTCCTTAAGCAGTACTTCCTGGCAAAAGTCTTTAAGGAAGTCAGGATTTTAAGCAGTGAGTCACAAACTTCAGCTGAAGTACGAAATTAACAAGTTTGGGCTTGAAGTGATCTCAATCAGCACCTTTCTCAAATAGAAACAGTGCTCCTTGTGACCTGCTCGCTCCTGATCCTGTGGTGTAAAAGACTTTATCATCCCTTTTTGGATTTCAGCAACTCGTAAAGGATCATTGACACTAGAAGATCAAAGAAAGACAAAGTTCACAGGCCCAAGTTGAGAAAAATGTATATAGCTTCCAGTCTATTATGTCCATAATGATGACATAATGTTTCCATCATGCAGACTTTTTAGGCATTAGACTTGATTACTGTGGTGTCAAAATTGTCTCACTTCTGAGCTGGAAACAACCTTGTAAACTAATAAATGTGCTTTTCAAACTTCAGGTTCCAAACAGCTTCTCCCCAGACTTGGTAATAAGTCCAGTCCAGATGAAGGATGCTGGATTTTACATCTGCAGAGTCAACTGTGGAGATGCCTTTGAGTTCAGCCAGTGGGCTCAGGTGGATGTCCTGAACATCACCTTGTGTTACGGTAAGATTGTGCAGGTTTATATTCAGCGGATCTGTCCAAAAATCATGTTCAGTTAAGGTGATGTTTGATGTTGCAGCTCTGATTGTTGATATTTAAGATCTCTGGGCTTTAGGAGTTGAAATACATCACTGTCTATATGCTGTCCACTGTGTGCATAGAAAAAATTAAGCTATCTGGTCACGATTCACCTCATGAGCCATGATAAAAACTGAAAGAGACACAGTTTAAATTAAAAGTATTAACCGAAAAGAGGTTATGAAGTATGTGTTGTCAGCATCTCAGCAGGTGGAGTTAAAATGGTGATTGTAAGGGCGGGGATTGGAAACTCAAGGGCCTCAAGGGCCAGTGTCCTGCAGGTTGTAGATATCATCCTGGGTCACCACATCTGAATCAAACAATTAGTTCATTACCAGGCCTCTGGAGAACTTCGAGACATGTTGAGGAGGTAAATCAGCTGTGTTGGATCAAGGACACATATAAAACCTGTTGGACACTGGCCCTTGAGGCCTGGAGTTCCCCGACGCCTGGTGTAAGGTGTTGTACTATGCAAAACTATATCAACAAGGCTGAAGCCAGCAAAACAAGTAACACGATACTGGGTAGATAAGAGAGAGAGAGAGAGAGAGAGGGAGACAGCTCAAATGCTGGAAACTGGCCAAGTGCCCTCATTTGCATTGATTGACTGCGCCTACCAAAAAACCTCCAAATACACATCACCTCTGGCCAAGAAAGGAGGGGTGTCATGAGTTCTTTTTGTTAGAGAAGGGGCCTTTTTTGCAGAGCCAATAATTGCTGTGGTTATTAGCATAAATGTGCTAAATATTAATTCTGCGCTACGACTTAGTCAAGAATCTCTGTGACAAAATTAGCATGCGTGCGAATTAGTGTGGTGTTAAATACTGCACTCCTGTTACATCACAATTGTTACAGATTAGTTATAAGACCAAAAGCTCTGTCTATTCAATGCAAAGCAGCAGTGATTGACAGTTTGTTGTTATATTGTTTGGATAGCAGTCGAAGTATTCATTACTGTACTCATTGCACATGAATGTGCTGTGAAAATATTTTGGTAGCAAAGATGTCGTCTCCGCCGTACTGCTGTGTGTAAATGGTCTTATTATCATTGGCCATTGTTTCATAATCCAGAGCCACACCTGCTGGTACACATCTTGAATGTGTGGTACTAGAGAAGAAGTTTAAATGTGTAATTTAAATCCTCAAAAAAGGACCAGTGACTGTGATAGTTCTGACCTGATGCCTTGCAGTGTGTGCTACCTATATACTGTGCGCATAGCTAGCACACATGCATTAATACATATGCTCTTTAGATGTTTGTTGGTGTTTTACTTCCTTCCAGCTAGCCTGTGCTCCTGTGCTTGGAATATGAAAATAACATGGATGCTGTGAATAAGATGTGGCCTTATTGCTCAAAGCTAATAAATGGCACACTACAAGCTTTTGTCACTGTAAATAGCTTTGCCTGATTTGGTTGACTGTTAATAAATAACTTTCCCAGCTAATCTATATCCCTCTATGAGGACAACAACCAACACTTGCAGCCTAATCATGTATTAGTAATGAAATAACATAAAAGGGTATGCAAAATCTTGCAGTTTACACAATTAATCAGAAGTTTCTTTCTTGGTGTTGTGTACAAAGGTTTCCTTCAGTAATCCAACCTTTTATTCTGACTTTATGCAGATGTTCTCCATTCAAAACAAATTATTCATCACTGAGATATTGTCAGTGTTTGAAGCTCACTGACCTCAGTTTCCTGCTCTTTGTCTGAACAGGACTTGTTTATTTTTGCGGGACCTGAAACTCTGTCACTTTTTCCAGCGATGAGAACAGCTGAAATGGGAATCCTTTAAAGGATGAAGAATGCATTATGCAGTCCTGTGTGTAATTGTCTTCTTTCCTCACATCACCAGGGCAGAGTTATCACTCTTTAGATGGTCGACTAAAGGTGGTGATCCAGCCTCAGTCCCAGCGGCTACATGTTGGGGAAGATTTGCAGCTGGAATGCGGAGCCGTGGGACGGCCGATTCCTCGATACCAGTGGCACAGAAATGGAGTCCCAATTCTGAATGCCACAAAGAGGAAACTCATGGTGAGAGGATATGGGAAGATTTTTTTTCTTTTAGTGCTTGTGTGTGTGTTTTGAGACATTAAAACTGTTGTGGCATAACTTTGTGTGTATATTTCAGATTCCTCACGTGATGCAGGAACAACAAGGCAGGTATCGCTGTGAGATCAGCAGCAGCTCTGAGAGAATGTGGACCAATGAAGTTGATGTCGTGATAGGTATGTCACACTTGAGGACGTTTTTTTTTTAAATTACTCTTGAACCAGTTTCATTGTCATTATAACTGAGCGATTATTTGCCTCTGTTCTTAACTGAAAGCACCAAGGATATCAGTCCAGATTTCAGGGGCAATGGAGTGCTCTGAAGGTAGAGTTGAAGGCACGGGTGTATGGTGTTTTAAATCGAGTAACAGTTAGCAGGTGTTAGCTGCATGCGTATGGAAATCACAGCTTCATTCAGATTGCATGTGGATCGTGGTCTTGGATTAGTCTCACTAATTAGCACAAAACTCACATGCATGCTTTCTGGTTTTACTGAAATCAATCCTCCCTGTCATCTTTAATGCATTTCATATTTATCTGTGGTACTTTAAAAAAGCATAATGAAAAAACTGAAACCAAAACTGAAGTGATCCAATTCAACCATTCACTGTGTTTCTCTGGCTGTGTGACAGAGCTTGATTGCTGTATGGGAAACATTTCTGAAGCACTAAGTTGTGGTTACGTGTCCTTTTGTGATGATGACCGTTGCAGTCCCACACTCAGCATCCTTTGAATACTACAAATACTCACAAAGAAACATTTAGACCACCAAATAATTTCTGTATGTCATTCTGGTGTTTTTTCAATTATTGTGGTTTTTGTGGCTCTGTGGGTCATGCTAATTTTGTACTCTCTACTTCAGTTGTAGAGATTGAGGGGAACTAGGAGTGACACGACACACAGTGTTTGCTACTGCGGAAAAAAAAAAAACCCCACGAGCTTCCAGCATCATTTAAAAAGTGTTTACTCATTTAAACAAATTGTTTTTCTGGCCAGCTTGGAAGTAAAAAAAGAAATCTGTGTGAAAATGACTTTCTGGAAACCCATCATTTAAACTTAAATACTGAAACATTATATGCGTCTTGCTCACTGTTGTGTGCATCTGTTTGCTTCCCCTGAATCTCTGTAAAGTCTGTAAATGAAATGTAGACATAGAGCAGACTGATCATGTGTCTTTGTGCACAAAGAGACGTTAGCAGATTACCTCAGTGTTGGTTTTGGTCTTTTCTTTCTTATTAATTCTGAATATTATTATTATTACTTATTAAAGTTTCACCCTTTCCTTTAACTAATCAGTTTTGTACGCTAAACTTGAGTGATAATGATATTTTTTTTTCCCTAGATGACATTTACGCCATTGGAGAAGGTAAGAGGAACCACAGGCAGCAAGCATATACATCAAATATTTCTCTTTAACAGCACTTCCTATGTTATGCTTGGCTTTGTGTTTACTCTCTTGTTTTGTTTTTTTAGGTTCCAATGAATTCTTCCTAAACAGTATTCCTGAACAACTTTATGGTGAGTGTCTTTATGCAGGACTGATGGCTGGTGCACAGTTCCTCTACTCTGTATGTGCGATACTATTGAGATCAGTTTCAGTCTCAGTACTTACGCCAACACAAAGATGTGAAACCTTCTTGTAGCACAGTGTTAGCAGCCACACACAAGGACAAAACAACACTTTGCAGCATCATGCACCAAACACCAGAGAATAACACCCACTAAAAAAAGCTACACACCAAAAAAGGAAAAGCTTCACAAAAGGCTGGTGTGTTTTATGACATCAGTGATAATAATGTCACTGTTGTATGAAACACTTCCTTCCTTCCTCCCTCCATTTCTTGGTTATTATGATTCTTATCATCTCTACCTCAGTTTCTAGTTTGTGCAAACAATAAACTGCAAATGCTGTGAATGTATGTAAATTCTGTGTTTCTTCTGATGGATGTTTTTCTTGCTGTAACATGTACTGTGCAGCCATGCAAAAAAATAGGAACTGGCATTGGAAATCGTTATGTATTGTAGTCTAACTGAACAAATGATCCTGTGCAAAACAGTACCAGCAGATGTACTCAAATAAAGGACAGGAAAAAAACATGGACTTTGTTGACATTTACATGATATTAAAAGTAAGCAAAGCAGATGAGTCGTATGGGGGAAAAAGGAAACCCCCTGCGTGATCACACCTTTAAACCGATACTACTTAACGTCATGTTCCAGTGCACTCTGCCTTTGTTCTAGTGTTAGCTACACACCTGTAAGGTTTCATAACTGGATTTTGCACCGTTGTCACACATGTCATTTTATTTTGCAGCGCTTCCACCTTCAGTTATTTTCTGTTTCCACTTCACTTTCCAGTTCTGAAACCATGTATGTCATTGATTTTTGGATGGTTTTCCTTTCATTATATTCATCATTTTCTCCCTTTCATGTGTTTGATCCCAGCAACTGACAAAGTGGCCCTGCTCATCGGCAACCTGTCTTACCAGAACCACCCGCAGCTTAAAGCTCCGATGGTGGATGTTTATGATCTCACTAACCTCCTGCGGCAGCTAAACTTCAAGGTGGTTTCGCTACTAGATCTCACAGAGTCAGAGATGAGAAATGCTGTAGATGAGTTTCTACTGCTGCTTCACAAAGGAGTCTATGGTATGTTTGTATTTGACTTACCTCTGGGCGGTATTGGCAGTTGTTTCAGCCCAGAGGGTGACAGAAATATAAGGATCCCAAAACACAGCATGAAAGAGAAACACTGCAATTTTAATCCTTCTAATCTAAGCATATACTTTATACAATGTTTTGATAAAATAAGAAAATATTAATTCATGCATAGCATTTTTAAGATTATTTAAAACTTAACAAATGTTATTCTAATTAAATAAACATTAAATAACAACAGTAAAAAAAAAAGCTGTATGCAACCAGATCTTGTATTTCTAAGCTGCCTGACTGAAATGCCGACTTTCCTCTTTAGGTCTGCTGTACTATGCTGGTCACGGATATGAAAACTATGGAAACAGTTTCATGGTGCCAGTAGATGCTCCAAATCCGTACCGCTCAGCCAACTGTTTATGTGTGCAGAGCATCCTTAAACTGATGCAGGAAAAGGAGACGGACCTCAATGTTTTTCTGCTGGACATGTGCAGGAAGAGGTGAGTGCTAGAGTCATTCAGAAAAAATGACTGACTGAATTTTCTCTAGATTTGGTGTTTGTTAGTGTTATTGTCACTGCTCATACCATGAGATGGTGTCCACAGCCCATTCAAGTTGGACAGGTAGTCCACCCTCTCCAGGATGGCACATCTGTATGTGTCATCTCTCCCGACACAGTCTCAAGATTGTGGAGGGTGTAGCAGAAGATTCACACCGAGCACATGTGACAAAGTATCTGGAGACACCTTGGTGAACAGTATGCCTGTAACATCATCCAGCATGACTTGTTTGTAGTGGGTCAGTGTTGGTCTGGGGAGGCATATCCTTTGAAAATCACACAGACCTAAACGTGCTAGCCAGCACTACACTGATTGCTGTTCGGTAATGGGATAAAAGACCCGGTGCCAAATAAAGCCACAGACTATCCAGTCTTTCGATGAGCTTTCGATGTCCTGATCCAGGTCTGCGAGAAGATCAAACAGGGCGTCATCCAGCGTCTCATCACGAGATTTTGAGTTCAGCGCTCAAATGTTTTCCCTTGACTTACATGATTTTATTTTAAAGATTTTCAACTTGAGTATGTTGTCCTTCAAGACCCAATGTCTGCTTTGAGTGTTCCTCTAATTTTCTTTGAGCATATATTCTGTTTTCTTTAAGAAAAGGACAATTAGGAAACTATTGTCTCTCTAGCTTAAAGTTTAGAAATATCAAAATTTTACATATTTATTTATTTATTTTCAGGAATATTCACGATGACAGCACTCCAAACGTCGTCCTGAGGGTTACCGCCAACATTGTCTTTGGATATGCTACGTAAGTCCAAAACATCAGTTATGATCCATAAATTAACTTCATACATGGTTTTGCTTTCCCAGATATGAAGTGCTGAATTCTTTGTTTGGCTGTTCAGGTGCCAAGATGCAGAGGCCTTTGAGCTGAGCTCCACCGGCTTCACCAACGGTGTGTTTGTGAAGTTTCTGAAGAAGCGTCTGCTGGATGACGAGAAGATCACTGTGGTGCTGGACAGAGTCGCCGAGGGTAAGAAACAACACAAAAATGCAACATATGCTAACAGCAGAGACAATGTAGGAAGCACTTAGTTAAAAGATGATCAGTAGAGCAAATTAAAATTAAATTGCATTTCAGTTGCTGTGTTTCCTGCAGGATGTGTTTCAGCGGTCAGTTAAAAAAGAATAAAAGAATAAAAAAATTTAATTAAACGTATTCTGCTTTCCATTATTCTTCCATGCTTGTTGGCTAATGGAGTTTCCTTCAAGGACCCACAGGTTTATGATCCATTAGCTTTGGTTAAATTAAAAATTCAATGCCTTGCAGCTCCCTGCAGTGTTTTTAATCTGAGTGCGTTTCAGCTCATATAAGGATGTTTTGGCTTTTTGTGTTATAATAACTGCAGACTGTCTGATTGTTTTGTGCACAGATATGGGCCAGTTTGACGCTACAAAGGGGAAGCAGGCTCTGGAGATCCGCAGCAGTCTGTCGGAGAGGAGAGCGCTGACGGATCCTATTTTGCCCGGAGACAGCGCTGATCTCGCTCATGCTCACAGCCGACAGTGGGCAAAAGCTCACGGTGAGTTTAGTACTAGAGATTTAAAGCATTTTTTTAAATATGTTATCTCTGCTTGGAAAAACCCCTATTTGCCTATGGCAGCTCAGCACTGGAGGCTCAGTCAGATGTTTACAAATGGTAAAAAAGTGCTCAGCTTACACTGTGAAGGGGCAACGATCAGTAGAGTGAGAGGCACACCCTGTAACAGCCACGGTGCCTCTTCCAGTATTTGCCCCTACAATGGAGAAGCCAGTCACTGCTACTGTTGTAAATCTTGTTTTCACAGTGTGTCAGGGGGACCCAGTTCCTCTAAATATTGGTCCCAACCTGTTAGTCTTCTCACTTTAAAATGCTGCTTTTTCTTTCTTTTTATTTGTGGCACTTTAGAGAGAAGCAGTGAAAGCATTCAGTATTTTACAAACTAAGACATTTTTGGTGAATGAGTGATATATATTTGACATATTGTAGTGTTAATTATTATTTAGTTGTATTAAAAAGAGTGTAATGCAGAGAGTAATGTTTATATATTTAGCATTTTTTTTCAATTATTTTAGTCAATGTAAATGTAAAAACAAAACACTATTCATACACATGATTTATAATAAAGCTGTTATTATTAATCTTTGGGCCATGAGTCAAAGGTTTTTAGTTTTTATTTTAAGTTAAATGGTTAGAGTGTTGGTTATGGTGAATGGTTAGTTGGACTTTTGGTCAAATGTATGCAAACTTAAATGTATATGAGTCTAAATTAATTTCTGTATTTCACTGCAGAACTTCCTGAGAGTATGTGTCTCAACTTTGACTGCGGCGCTCAGATTAAGTTGGGCTTCGCTGCAGAGTTCTCCAATGTGCTCGTGATTTACACTCACATCGTTAAGAAACCTACTGACATGTCCTTCTGCCAAGCACACGTCACTGACTTCTCACAGGTATGCTTTCATGAACTTGAAAGCAGAACATGTCTGTATCTGTCTATCACTAAGCAGCGAAGGAAAAGTGACTGTAAATGTGCAACTTTTTCTGTTTGTGAAAACTCCCTTAGGACCTTGATGTGGATCCTAAATTGATGAATAGAGAAACTCCAGAGGAGACAGGGATCTACCTCCTGTCCAGCAGTCTGCCGCAGCACTGTCTCTACACCAGACTCAGCTCACTGCAGAAGCTCAGGGTAAGAATAAATATAGATATGTACGTTTACTGTGCTAGGTTTCAGAGCTGGACCTAATTGGAGGAAATTAGGTCCAGCTACAGGTCTGCTGCATTCAGCTAACATCATGGTTAATATGAGGTCTGAGCTTGGTGAGCATAGTAGGATGTGTTTCATGGAGTTTTAACTACACTCCCAGGCCACAGTGTGAATGTAACTGGCTTTTTTCTGGTTGATGGAGAAGTTGATCTGAGGAGTAAATGGTAAATGGCCTGTATTTGTATAGCGCTTTTACTAGTCCCTAAGGACCCCAAAGCGCTTTACACAACCAGTCATCCACCCATTCACACACTGGTGATGGCAAGCTACATTGTAGCCACAGCCACCCTGGGGCGCACTGACAGAGGCGAGGCTGCCGGACACTGGCGCCACCGGGCCCTCTGACCACCACCAGTAGGCAACGGGTGAAGTGTCTTGCCCAAGGATACAACGACCGAGACTGTTCAAGCCGGGGTCGAACCGGCAACCTTCGGATTACAAGGCGAACACCCAACTCTTGAGCCACGATCGCCCACAGTAGGAACAGATGTGAAATCCCGAACGTGTTTCTCTGGCCTGGATATTGAATTACCAGCTGTGGAGTGCATCCATGTTACTTGCTGAGGGAATTATATCCTTTCAGTCTTGTTGCTGTTTGAATTCAGCTTGAATTTAGTTTGAATGAGTACACTTTTGCTATTCTTTCCATCAGAGGTCAACCAAATGACTAGCTGTGATTAATGTTTATGGATAATTAATGATTACTCCTGACCACCCTCTGCACCACTTAATGGACAAGCTTTGTATAACATCTGTAACATCTGCTCCGCTGCTACATCAACATCTGCGGATAATCTTTCCTCTTCAGCTATAAAAGATGATGGTTAATGGTATATTGTCAGGGTGACGACATGTTGGTGTCAGAGGTCAACGAATCTGAAAATCAAATAGGGTTTTCACATTTATGTCATAGGTGGATCTTCTAGGAGGCTGAGAGGCAGCACTAGTGGTCGCCAGTATTGTTTTCTTTGTTGCATTATTAAGATTATGATTTATTAAGATCTTCTCTTGCTAATCCTCGCTAATCTCTGATCTAATAGATATAGTGATGTTTGCGTGTGTAAAGGAAAAGTCATTAAACCTTTCCTCTTGTATAGATAAACTATTGAATAGTTGACACATAGAAAACTTATAGGATCACTGGAAGTAGGAGGATTTACCTGGTCACCATAAAGTTTATTCACAGTTGTTGAGATGATTTAGAATTCAGAAATTATTTGATGCGATTTCATTTTGTGCTACAACAGCTTTGAGTGTTGATTAATACAACTTTTTGTGTGCTAATACCTCATGCAACAGGAGGAGCTGGTCTTCACCGTGTGCCTTCAGGGAACCTTCACAGCCATGGACGACGATCATCCGATCCACTGGACGAAAAGCATCAACATCGGAAAGCCGCTGATAGCCCGACTGGATCTCCACCGGGCCATGAGGCGAAACAGCTGCCTGCAGACCTGCCTGATGCCCCACAGTCCATCCCACAGCCCCTGTCACAGCCCTGGACCCGAACACCGCCACCACCTCTATCATGGGTCACACCAGACCCAGGACTACAACCGCCTCTCCCCGCAGCATCGCTATTTGGACATCGGTGAGCATCTGCAGGGCGCAGTTGGAGGCTGCAGCGATATCTACTATGAAAATCTCAGCCAGTGTCGCTATGACCCACCGTACACCTCCGGTGGGCTTTCGAGCTCACCAGGCAGGCTCAGCATTCCCATAGAGACCACAGACGACATCAACGAGCTGCAGACTGTGTTCATCAACAGTCTGCAGCTACAGCCACAGTGAGACAGAAGAGAAGCTTTAAATGTCTGTAGTTCTGAATCTGTATTACTGCTGCTCTTGTTGTTACATATTTCAAATAGGTTTTATATTTTATACATCAGTTGTTTCAGAAAACGTTATGCTGACCTTTGTAAATCTGTTTTGAGAACTGAAAACATGTATTTGAGTAAACTGACTAATAGTTCCTAATGTAACAGTATTTCAGAGACAAAAATAGAGCTGAAACTATTTTTCTTAGCCAGATGCATTTAAACTACAAACCAGGTGGGCATTAAAATAAAAACTATACATGGTATGCATTTTATCAAATAAACCTGAGAAAAAGAGGTGGTTTACAACCATGGTTGTATTCCTGTATTTATAATTATTACTTGTGCATTTGTGACTTGGCAGCTTTTAGCTATTATATATGCAGGTTAAGGGTGGTGCAGTGGTTAGCACTGTTGCCTCACAGCAAAAGTCTTGGGTCTTGGGTTTGAATCCACCAGCTGGATGAGGAGTTTGTGTGTATTTGCATGTGTTCTCTCTGCTTTCACAGAGTAAATATATGAATGGGTTAACTGGTGAATTTGAATTGGCTGTAGGTGTGAATGTGAGTGTGAATGGTTGTCTGTCTATCTGTGTCAGCCCTGCAACAGACAGTGTGTACCCCCTCTTTTACCCTGTGGCAGCTACGATAGACGCCAACAGGACAAAAATGGATGGATATATACAGACTTATCTTTTTTTTTCTTAAAAAACCCCAAACTATTTCAGTGTTTTATGTACTTGTGCTTTAAATATTTAAACATTTCAATGAAATCATCAAAAAGTGCAAGAGCTTCAAGCTATTATAAGTTGAGAAAACAATTGTCTTCTAACCTGACGTCCCACTCTTTTATAACATGTTATACACTTACACGCTATATGCATTTATATGTCATTACAGCCATCAAATAACGGTACAAAAAGTATATTATTTTCCTCTGAATTGTAGAAATAGCATAAATTGGAAATAATCTTATAGTGGATCAGCCTTTCCTTATTTTCTCTTACAAATATACCATTAAAGTATATGGTCCTCATTTATAAAGTGCTTTACAAACCCAAACATTACGGCTAACCCTGGATTTTCCCGTTTGACTGCAACTAGCCAAACAGCGAGGAGCCACTTACTGCTGAAGAGACAGAGTGAAAGTGAACAGTAAATCCTCCGTTTCTTAACATAAAACTCATTGTTGCAGCGAGAGACACCACAAATGTGATCAACTTAAACTGAATTTTAGTTTTAATGACCTTATTTTCCTCTGCGTTATTGATTCTGTCACTAGTTAGCTAACATCTATTAGCCAGAACCAGCCAACCACACGATGCCATGTTCCGTACTGACAGAAGATGGCGCTAAACATGTTTTGTTTTTTTTTTTGTTTTTTTAACTTTAACCCCTTAGGGTAAGTTCACACTGCAGGTCTTAATGCTCAATTCCGATTTTTTTTTTGTCTGGTTGTTCACACTACAAATAAAATGTGACAGCAAACGCGCTCTAGTGTGAAACGTTCACGACCCTCAAAGCGGCCCGCATGCGCAAAAGAAGACGTCACGCAACGCGCTGTTTAGACCCAAACAGTATTTTTTGACTGATGGAACTTAATATAAAGACTTGTATAGGACTTTACGCTTCCCAATTTGTTATTTACATATGGCCTAATAATTATCCTTATTGCTGTTTTAGAGAGGAGCGGTGGTTCAAAGGATAGTTGCAGATTTCTGTCAGAATCTGCAGATTATACGGTACAAATAAAATGTTCACGTTTCTCCAACGTTGTCTTCCCAACAGTTTCTCTAACATCTACACTGGATGGCCAGGAAGCGTTCACGATGTCTTCTCGGGCGCTTCTCCGGCGCTGATAATTGGCGTTTGTCTTGTGTCAGTGACGTAAAAGACGGATTTAATGCGACATGACCGTTCAAACAGCAGTCGCTTTCTAAAACATCAGATATGTATCAGATTCAGTACCACATACGAAAGTGACCTAGATCGGATTTGAAAATATCGGATTTGTGCTGTTCAAACTGTCATACCATGATCGGATATGAGTCGCATAGGGTCAAAAAAGTCGGATTTGATGCGCTTTCGCCTGCAGTGTGAACGTAGCCTAAACCCAGCTTCAGTTTTTGAGAGTAGGGCCCAACCCAACGGTTCCTTTATATGTGCAGCATTTCATGTCCCCTTTAATCATGACTTCAAATTAGTATAGATCACTTTATGTAGTGGTTACAGGTTACAGTCAAGTAACTTATTGTAATTTAAATTCAAACAATAAATGAATTTGTATATATGAAAAATATTGATTTTCACCCCACAATGCTTTTAAGCATGCCTCCAACAACTTTGCAAGTTCAAGTGTTTTTCCAGCTTGCGTTCATGTCAAGTTTCCCAGTTAGAAATGTTCATACTTTTGGAGTAGTAGATCGAGTTTGTAAGTACCGTTTACAAGGTGCGTGGCAGGTAGTCACTTGAGTATTGTTTTTAACTGGATTGTGTGTGTTACTGGGAAGTAATATAAGGCTGGTTTAGTATAAAACTTGGAGCTGGAAATGAGCCTTAAAGTACCTTAAAAATATATCGATGACTCATGTTTGTTAGTTTCTACTACTGATCTCTAACAATACACCTGAAATAAAAACAATCAAACCAAAAGAAAACAACCCCAAAAATTAGTTACTTATGTTTTTCTGTTTATTTTTATTGAGCCCCCTCAGGATGGCAGCAGAACACCTCTCTGCTGTCAGCCTCTGTCTCTGAGCCCACTGCTCTCCAACTCTCTGCCTTACATTATGAGCCCAGCTTACACCCTTCTATAGCAGAGGACTTTTTTCAGCCTCTGTCTTGTCAATGAACCATGAAACGTTCCAAAAGTGTTCCACTCCGGTGGCTTTCCTGGGATTTCTGCCACTGTTCACATTATCACCCCCAAGTTGGTGTTGCTGCTTTAGGCCTTGGCCTGATGCTGAGACGTCACAGACTGAGGGTTCACACAGTCTGCTGCACAGTTGATTGATATTCACTAATTAAGAGGCAAGCTTTCCCTATTTTTGTTATCTTTTTCTCATTCCTTAACTGGACAATGCCCTGTGTGAAATAGCGCCCTCCTGAATCTCATGTGGTAAATAAGTGGCGAAACACGGCCTTGCACTCCAGGAAGCCTGGCCCAGGCCCAGTTTGCTTCTCTTAATGAATAAAAATTAATTGTTTGACCAATCAGATCAAGCTAAAGTCGCACAATCATTTTGATTCACACCAATCAATTCATTTTATTAACATCACGGAATAGCTATAATCAGAACAGGAAAAAAGGGGATTTTCCATCTGCTAAACTAGATTTAAAGAAAGGATTTTTTTGTATGTCTGCTCTGCCTTTGCCAATTTTTAGTGTTTTTAGTAATATTGTGCTTAAAGAACTTGTCTTCATAATATTCTCATATATATTGTTGGAGCTGTTCACAGACAGAAAATGAGCACAGTGAACACTGAAGTGAACATTTCAACATGTCCTGAACGCATTAGGAAGGAAATTACATAAATACAATGATGTTTTAAAGGTGTCAAACGTTTCACTGGACAGCTGTCATTTCAAGATTATTTTTCTGCACATGATGTATGAACATCGCTGTAAAAATAATAACAGGTAAATATTTCTTAGATTATACCACAGTTCTTTTAGATTATCCTTCAAAGACCTAGCAACTGATATGATGTCCGCTACAGGTGACAGAAGATAGAAAATAAATAAATTATAGTTTTGAACAAAAAAGGTACTTCATGTTTCTTTCAACCACAATCTAAATATCTAAACATTTCACTTCTTTTGTCTCGATGATATAATTGCTATGTGCTATTATCGAATAATAAATGAATGAGCTTGTTTCATCTATGAAGACAATGTACAGTCTGACCAATCTCCTCTGGCCTGAATGAGGAGTGCTGAAGGAGCTGCATTAGATCAGATCACAAAATTAATCTCCACAACAACAGTAATTGAGACACGCAAGTTCCTACGGGCCTGTTGAAATCAGACCAGGCGACATTTTTCCAATCTTCTATTGCCCAACTTTGATGAACCTAGCTAAACAGTTGTGCTTAACAAACTGTTAAATTAGTGTAGGTTTGACAGGGGTGTTTAAGTCAGGGGTGCTGATAGAGCTGCATGAGATCAGATCGGATCGATGAGTTTTGATTTCTGCTGTGACATTCAGACGGTAGATGGATGGATGGATGGATGGATGGATGGATGGATGGATGGATGATGATGCTATCATGTCAATATGCACCAGAAATATTTCCAGCACCTTGTTGAAAGAATGCCACAGAGAAAGCAGTGCTACAGGCAAACACAGTCCAACCCGGCACTCGCAAAGTAAACCTAAAGAAGTGGCCAGTGAGTGCATATCAGTTCCTCAACTCCATAATAACACTTGTGCTGGATAGTCCTGGATACTCATTTGCACTTCATGTGACTATGCGGGGCATACAGAATTAGTACCACACTGTGACAGAAACACCTAAACCACAGTCTAGCAGTGTAGCCCCATTTTATTTTTACACTGTATTGGTTGATCTAGTCAAGACTGTAAGTTAAAGAAGCTATCTTTAATAAAAAGGCAACTGAATAATAACGTTAAGGCTGAAACAGATTTAAGAATTATTCATATAGAAATGCAGAACAAATTGAGATTGATACAAAAACAATGTGAGCATTTCTACTGTGGTGAGGAGAGGAATTACACTATGGGTAACTTTAGAGGTAAACGCCACGCTGTGAGAACTACAGTGAGGCTGCTTTTAGTGTTTCACTTGGTATAACTGTGAGCAATTGAATAGCATTCAATTTATACTCATATTAAGGTAGAACTGTATGATGAAAGTCAGTTGCAGTAACAGAATTGGTACTTTGTTAGTTGCCCCTCTTTAATATTTCATGAGGGGATTCAGCTCATGTGACCTTCTCAAATAACACAACAGGACACCTTGCACGTAGCTGCACAGTAGCAGCCTAGTCAGGCTAGGACAGATTTAACATTTTTATCAAAGTACACACGCAAACACAGATACACATACGATGCTGTTATTTTAACATTTTCTGTTCATACGCAGTCCTGAAGGGCACCACAAACTGCAGCACAACATCCAGACACGAACCCCATCTGAGTGAATAATGGATGGAGGCAGCCACCCACAGGCTGCAGGGTGATATCATGGCTGCGTCACTTGTGCAGATGAGGGAGGAGGGGTGGGGTGGTTATACCATGCAGTCTGTAGAGACAGGAACCTGCTCACAGAGAGGACAGAGGGACGATAACCATGTCAGCCTCCTGGAAGCAGCCGCTTTTTCAGATCTGCCTGCTTTGCATCTGCTGCAGACACATCAATACAAGTAAATTAATTTTGGGTTTCATTTTTGCTGTGTTTCGTGGTTGTGTTAAAGCTCTGTTCAGCCTTTTCTCTGTTCCTTCAAATGGTCCTGTAACCTTGTAAGGGCCAGGACAAAATGTCATAAGATTTTCACATAATTGTGTGCAACATAATTTGGTTTGAAGCATACTGGTAGTCATTGTTTATGATTTTTCACCTCATACATGTCTCTCAAACTGTTTCCCCCAAGAAAAATATTTTTAATCATCATAGGATAAAATGTAAAAGTAAGTTACTTAATTATCATGCTTGTAAAGGATTTTTATATTGGTGTGATTAGGGATATTAATGGGGATTTTAATTTTTGCCTCATTCTGCTTCATTCTGTGATTGTGCGTGTGGGGTTAGTTTAAGAACTATATAACAGACAAAGAGATAAAACCTTAAAGTTACTGAGTGCTTATTTCATTTTTTGTCCGAATACATTTTAATCCCAATCTTAAGATATTTATGTATTTATTCAAAAAAAACAAATCTTTGAAAAGATGATCAAGGAAACAATCTTGTTGCTGCTATGTAGAGGACACTTTCACAGACAGTTACGAGCTGTTTCACGTGGCATTAGCAGCAAAGTAGCAACACTGATATCTGCCTTAAAATTACCTTAAAATCTTCATATTTTTGTATTTTTAGTGGCGAATATGTAGAAAAAGCGGTTTTAAGAACAGTTGTGTTTATCTCCTATGTGCTAGCCTTTACATCTGATTTTTTTAAACCTATTTGACAGAAATAAACTAGTGACTTTGTTCAATTATAACTGCTGCAATAAAAAAATACTTACAATCTAAATACAAAAAGAAACTTACAGAGCATCTAATATTTGTTACCAAAAAAATAATTGTCTAATTTTTACTTTAAAACTCTGTGTATATTTATGCATTTACTTCTTCTCCTGTCAGACACGTTGGGCTCAACAGAAGTGCCACAAGTTCCCAACACTGCTCTTCCAACGAGAGTGAGAAGTGTTGTTCTTAAAGGTAATTTCAGCATGTTGTGTTTCCTCATTACTGCTTGTGTAAATATAGCTGAAGAAAACATCTTGATAAGTTATTTCACTTGCAAAATAGTGTGTTGTGACAAAGATGGATGGATTTCCATGTTGTTGTGACCACGTGGAGCTGGATTTAAATTAGAGTCTGATTTTGCCTTGTGTGTGTGTGTGTTTTTAACTGTTCCACTCCACACAGGTGAAAATCACACAGAGGAAATCCAACTGCATGAGCCTGTAAATCTAACGCTAGACTGTACGTGGACTGGTAATCAGAAGAAATTACTAAACATTAGCGTTTATTGGACAAAAGATGGGAAAGAAATTCAGGATACTCAGCGCTCTGTGCAGCTGGAGAATGAGCAGTATACTCTCAAACAAGAGTAAGTACTTCATGTGCATATTTTATTTGGCAGCTTTAGAAAATCCACTTTGCAGGACTCTGAGGACTCTTTCTTACGTTTCAGTATTTACAATGTATTAATCTTTGTTCCCCTCTGAGTGGCTCAAAAACTGTTATCTACAAAGTTTTATCAAAAGACCTGAATATATAAAAGGGTTTAAATAGAACTGCAGTGTCAGCTCATGCCTGTCCATGTCAGCTGTAACTATCTTTACATGAAAGTAGGGCAACAGTTTAGTTAAAATAATCAGACAGTTGGAGGACAGTAACATTTGATTTATTATGTTAATATCGAAAACCTCTCTTTGACTTCTGCTTTACAGCTTTCGTATTGTCAGTGAAGACAACCTTGGAAATTACTCGTGTGTTTTTGGGACTGATGCAAAAATAGATTTTATTTTGGCAGGTAAGGAAATAAACAGAGACTCTCCGGTTTTGCTATCAGCTCCTCAAGTCCCCGCTCAAGCTATTTATAGTGAATATCAATATATAACACTCAGGACTGAGGCTGTGCAGTGCTGCTATGTCTTCATAAGCATCATCATCTCAGTCGTTTTCCTCCAGTTCCACAGATCGGTGAGATGCGAGACAAGCCGATAGTCAGCTATCTAGGGGACTTTGTGGTGATTTATTGTAAAATGGAGGAAACCAAACCAGAGCCCAGAACCTGGATCTGGTATAAAGCCAATGGGACAGAAAAGGTAAGCTGCTCAGAGCCTGTACAGTTGTGTCACTGATCATTTTTAATTGACATTCCTTCAAGTAGGATCTCTTATGTTCATCTCCCATGTTTTTATTCTCAAGAATACTCTTCAAGAGCAGCTTTGCATGTCACACATGTTGAAATTATCCTTATTTATCTTATTTATCTTAATTATCTTATTATCTATCCAAACAAAGCATCTATTTTTAACAGCTCCGCATATTTTGTGAAAGTCAAAGTAGACCTTCTCATTACTGTTCATAGGTGGATGGTTTATCCTTTTATCCATATTCCCCATGTTTGGTCTTTTTCTGCATAATATCTTATAAATGCATGAGCGGGCATTAAAGCACAGTGGTAGGAAACATTAGAGCTTGTACTTATGATAAATTACCTGCATTTATGACACAATACATGTGTTTCCAGAATGTGCTGTGGCAGTGGGTGAAATTTGTGCAAATGTCCATACTTTTTAAAGCTTGTCATGCATGCTAAGTATTATTTTAAGATAATAGATGCAATGGATAACATCCCAATGGACTGGGGTCTTCTTTTAGCATGGTTTATTTATTTGTTTTTTTTGTTGTGTGGGTCATTTTATTTTTTTAAGTGGAAAAAATAAAAAGCAAAAACCTACAACGCTCCTGTTGGGAGGCAGGGTGGGTGTCAAATGGGATAATAGCACAGCTTTGTGAATCTTTCCTTTTAATTCTCCTTATTTTCCCTCATTTGGCTTCAAAGACATTTAAATTCATTGTTGTTACTGTGTCATTCAGCAAAATCCAGAAGGTGTCATGTTAATGCATGTTGATATATATGGGAACAGATCCTCATTGCTGAAGAGTCTCAGCGCTATGAAATCCACAATGAAGGGTGGAAGACGAAGCTGAAGATCATCAACCTGACAGATGAAGACTCTGGCTCCTATTACTGTGGGGCGGTGTACCGCATCGGCACCTCAATGAGCCACGTGGAGCTTAAGGTCAGTAACTGAACCTCTGTACTTTTACTGGGCAGCTGTCAATAAACAAAAGGAACCTGCACCTGTACAGCCCCTGAGCAGTTTGTAATTCAGACCCAGGATTTATTATTAGATTGATAATAAATAAATAATTTGTCTCTCTTTGCATTCCATTTTTTAAAAACTCACTGGTTACTGCTTTTGTAAAATAAAAAATTATGTTATTAATCATGGCCTGTCATGATTGGTCTGGTGAACCACTGAGAGCCCAACTCCACAGGCTTCAAACTACAAAAACTACTCAAACATATAAAGTATTTAAAACTACTTGGCAGAATAGACACCAAGTGTGGTCTACTAATCTCATAAGATAAATCATCTCTACTCCTTTCCTGTGGATGGGACTGAAACAAGTAGGAGTAGTGATATATAATATTTCCTCTTTCCGTGCTGAAGATTATCAGCTTCATTGAGCCCCTGAAGCCCTTCTTAACCATCCTGGCTGAAGTTATCGTCCTGGTCACTGCCATTCTGCTCTACGAGAAAATTCATTCCAGGAAGAACAACACAGAAGAGGGTAGACGAACATTATCCAGCTCTTATTTGTATCACTATTATATACTTTTTGCAACATTTTATGACAAAGCTTATTTTTAACTTGTATTTATCGGTCTCATTCTCAGAAAATGTGCCGAACGCCCACCAAAAGAACGAGCTGTGAGTACAGTGACGGAGTATTTCTTTTAATATACTTGCAGTTTTCATAATCCAAGAATGACTTTTTTTTTTCTCTGTCAGGCCTCAGGGAGAAGCTAAGGAGCTGGAGGGTAATAATTCCATGAGGCAGCGCAAAGTTTAAAGACTGCAGCCGGCTTTAAAACTCATTTTTAAATGTGAACGCTAGCAACGTTTATACGGTTATTGTGGCATCTGTTATAACTGCATCATCTTGTTTCAACACTCAAAGTGCAACAGCTTCCAGCTAATCAACACTCGAGTTTGCAACACAAGTGGCCTCTTTCCTTACGCATTCAAGTTTCCTGTTGACTTCCTGTGCAGAAACCCAGACATGCTTTACTTGACACATCACGTCATCTTTGCCCCCTCCCCTTTGTCATAACAGAAGTGACTTTCCCTTTTTGTTGGCAACACCTTAAACTTCAAATGACTTTTACCCGTTTTTCTTCTCTGTGGTTCGTAGCAGTGCCTTACACTCTTTGACTAACCTTTCACTGTGCTTCCAATGACTTTTGTCCTTGCAGTAATCTATCTACAGTACTTGAATAACATGTAAATGAAGATATATCTTCACATATTCATCATATTTGTGCATCTGTTTTGCGTTTACGTGTAGGAGGATAGTCACAGAGTCATAGTTTCTTCCTCAAAATGACTGCACTGTATGCAAACAAGACGATTAAAAAGTACAAACCACAGTTTCAGTGTTGGATTAATTTTAAACTTATTTCCGAGCACTAAAGAAACAATCCAAAATGTGTCTGTTAACACGTCAGCAGAGCAGTGAGCAGAAAAATAAATCAGTGAAGTTTAGGATGGATTAAGCAACAATAACAAGAGTCAGTTCTGAAATTCTGCCATTTATTATTTTTTCTATAAATACAGTGGATGTTTTTTTTTTCCTGAATAACTTTTACACTTCCTCTTCCCCACGGAGAAAAGCTAAGCTGCACCATGACACAATCACGTAGACCGTTGTAGCTGTGACCACAGCGAGGGGCGACACACCCTCAGCTGCGACTCTCAGGCACAAATCTGTATCACTGCATTTAGAAAGAAAACTAGAGCAGCTCGTTCATCAGCCTGTGTGAGACATGCTAAGTGTGGCTGGAGTTAATGAATTTACTTAAACGTGTTGAAGCTACTATATTTTTGAACTCTTGTTGTGTGCCACCAACACGTCTGTCGCAGAAGCAGCCCAGGATGAGATGACGGTCGTCAGAAATATGTATTCACACAACAGATTCGCCCAAGAGGCTCCAGATATTTGTTAAATTATTGCTCCTTCCTATGTTTCCCTTAACTCTCAGTGTATTATAACCAACACACACACAAATTTCCATTGTGATCTTTCAGGCCTCTGTAATAATCAGGGATGTGTACACAGTATTTTTTCAGTACTTACTTTCACAGGAATACAGATTCTTCTTTTTTCAACATTACATTTCATACAAACTGGCAAACTTTACTCCTATCTTGCTCTTTCAAAACTTTAGAGAACAAAATCTTAAGTGAAATCTGCCTAAAGATTTTCACCCCCCTTTCAAACCAACTACGGCTGATTCATGAAGAACTGAACCAGAAGCTTGACGACGCCGTCGTTCAGTCCCACCACCTCTCCGTCCTGCACGCTCTCGTACAGTCGCAGGCTCTCTGTGCCCCACAGGAGGTTTTTCCTGGGGTTGCCGGCGTCAGTCTCCACAGAGAGCGCAACTGTGTTGAGCTGGTAGCAGAAGAAGGAGAAGAAGTGGCCGTCTGTGATCACGGCCTGGGACACGAAGGGTCTGGTGACATCCTCGTAGTTCCAGAAACCTACAGCGGGGAGATGGAAGCGTCAACACGAGCTACGCCTTCTCTCAGATTTAAAGCCAAATGTAGACACTGCAGTAATCCGATATTCCTGTATCAGCGTTATTCCTGCAGCATCATGAGTAATGCCACTGACCGGTCGCTTTGTTAGCTCTGCAGCTCTGGAGGAAACAGACTAAACATAGTGGATATGTCATAGATTTGTCCTATAACACTGCGTGTCCACAGGTGGAACAAGACACCCCTTAATATTACATTTCTTAAACACTTGGTTATTGTTTTTGAAAAGGTTTATTTCAACCTAAAGCATGATCAGACTTTTGGTCAGAAAGCTTTGCTGCAAAAAGGCAAACATCTCCCCCCAAAAGTCACAAAGCTATGACATCACAGAACGTGATTGGTCAGCTGCGATGACGATTCTGGACCAGTATTAATTATGAAAGTCGACACCGACCCAGAGATATCAGACACACTATAGCACTGCCGGGCTAATAAAAAGCAAAACAACGCTCACTGCCACTTTATTAGGTACACTTTGCTACTAAGTGGATGGATCCCCTTTTGCCTTACGTCTTCATGGCACAGATTCATCAAGGTTCTGGAAACATTTCTCAGAATGGTCAATAGTGACACAACCGCACTACCGTTACTGCAGATTAGTCAGCACATCCATGATGTCAATCTTCCGTTTCAACACATACAAAAGGTGCTCTATTGGACTGATATCTGGTGACTGTGGAGGTCATTTGCGTACAGAGAACTCATTTTCATGTTCGAGAAACCAGTTTGACGTGATTTGAGCCTCGTGATGGGAAGCAGCCATCAGAAGATGGGTACACTGTGGTCATAAAGGGATGGACATGTTCAGCAATACTCAGGCAGGCTGTGATGTTTAAAGGATGCTCAAATGGTACCAAAAGAAGCAAAGTGTGCTATTAAAATATCCCCCACATCATTGCACTACCACCACTACCAGGCTCAACCGTTAAAGCAGAGTGGGATGGATCCATGCTTTGTCGTAGTCTGACTCTACCACCTGAATGTCACAGCAGAGTTCAGGACTGATGGATTCTGAGTTACTGTTGCAGCTAAAGCTGTCTGACTAATGTCCTCCTGCCTCAACCAGCTGCTCACTGGATACTTTCTCTGTTTTGGAATTTTCTTTGTAGATCATTAGTTTCTGAAATACTAAGACCAGGCTGAAGGAAATAGTTACACCAGAATTCTTAGTATTAAGAAATGCTAAAGACTTTGGTTTGACTTAAGAATTTCAAAAGTTTCTGGTGTATGAGGAACAACAAACCACACCATGCTACATTTAAACTCACTTAAACCACCTTTCTTCCTCATTTTGATGCTTGGTTTGAACTTTAGCAGGTCTTGACCGCATCTTCATGCCTAAATGCACAGAATTGCTGCCGATAGATGCTGATAGATATAATTGTGCGGCTGGTGAGTGTGTGACCTTTTTAGAAAATGTTTAGAAACCAACTTGAACATAAAGAAAAAGCTTTTCTTAATAACATTTGCTCTGTTAACTTTCTGACACGTCTTTAAATCTCTACAGCGAACCAAATAAATCAACTACATTAAGACATAAATATGTATTATAATGTTTTATAAACAAAGCATCTCAGTTCTGCTGCATCTTTGCTGTGTTAGGAACTCACCTTGGTACATGGCCTGAGCTCCTGTCCAGGCGAAGAGGCTGGCGAGCGCGTTGGCTCTGAGGAAAACCTCCACTTGGTCAGCCTGCTGCTGCCGAGCCATCCGGTCTCTGTGGTATCGGTCGGGCACCAGATGGAACTGAGTGTGACCATAGCACGCTGGGTCTGGTAGCTTTGCACCTTTAAATGAGACAGAGAGGCTTGTTTTACACAGAAAGTAGAGGAAACACTCTGTGATAATGAAAACTTCAAATATAAAACCACCTACAGCTACATTATTATCATACTTTGTTATAAGAGTGGAAACTTTAACAACAAGTAAGGTTGGGTTTAAAATAATTGTACTCAAAAAATAAACTATTTACTTTTTCTAAATACCAGTTAGTTCCACACTGGCGCCCCCTACTGACCATTACAGTAAATGAATAATGAGAAAAATCAACCTGATGACCTGATAGTGAGACCAGAATTACAATTTGTGAACAAATCAGCCTGCTGTATTAACCTTTGGGGGAGTGGCCAGTCCTTTGCTCCCTACACGGACTGTTTTACTGAGCTTGCAATTAAAATCTGTTCAAACATGACTGATCGACAGAATCAGATTTATTATAATAAAGAGAGAGAGGACATTCAAAGAATGATCACATGATCACATTAAAAAAATGTGATCATGTTTACTAACCAGGAAAATGTACTGACTAGACTGAAAAACATGTCTAGAACCAGCTAGCACAGCCTGCGTGACCGACATCATTGTTTCACCTGTGAAGATGTTGTTGTCATACTGCCTTCTGAACAGTGGCATCACATTGGGAGGAAGCGTGATCTCTGGAACTTCAGCTGCATAGGAGGCTTCCAGCGGCATGAACTAAAAGTAAATAAGATATGAAAAAGTAATTCAATCAAATTATCTTGCAAATTGGGCTTAAATTGAGCTGTGTAGGCCGTCAAGATCCCAAGGGCCCATTCAGTCTCCTCCAAACTCCCCCTTGTGGTAAAAATCTTGAATATATACACAAATAGCTGCAGAACTCTGAGTTAAGTCCATTGAGTATTTGACAAGATCAGAAAATTGCTATATAACTGCAGTAAAAGCTATACTTTAAATGTGTGAATCGGGATGCATAATGTAGAATTAAATATTCAATGACAACATCAATGAAAAACACTAATAAAATATGACATGCTGGTGATAAAATCATCTTAGAGACATAAGCACTGAGAAGTGAAGTAGTCACTCATTCTGCAGGCTCCACATCTCCATTGCTGAAAAAGCCCAGTTAACCCTAAGTCTTCACTTAAAACCAAGTAAAACAAAAGACGCTAAAGTGATGCAGATGTTTCAGTCACTGATCAGTTTAAGTGGTTTGTGTGCTTTTTTCCCCACTATGCAAGGCCTACAAAAACCCTTACTGTGCATCTCTGTTGTTATTACATAATTCCTGTGGTCTGAAAGGGACGCTTACCTGAGGCAACTGTTGGGTTACTCTGATCTGACTGTGTGGGCGGTCGTCGATCTGGAACCTGGTTGGCTCAAGCCGGCGTCTCCGATGTCCCTTTGGGATAATTCTCTGACCCCTCCTCCAATAAAAGTTCACCTGGGGACTGAGATCTAAGAAAACACATATAGATATACATTAGAGGACGAGGATCGTTAAGTAGAAGAACATGGAAGCTTTACTTAGTACTTGATCTGCTTCATGCACTCATACTTCATGCTATCTGGAACATCTTGTCTTTTTGTTTTGTGCAATAAAACTTGTTAATATCTTCGCAGTATTATTTTGGCAATAGTTATAAGATTGTTATAATAAAAGATGGACTTTTGTAATATAAGTTTCAGATTTTAATGGGCCACTCAAGTAGAGTTCTGTTTTTGCCAGAAACAACAAATTTACTTGGAACGTTTGTTGCCATATAACTCGCTGTTGTTCACTATGAATGCCTTTATTTTCCTGAAGGTATCCACACCACTAACTACAGCGTCTTTATTTCCACTTCATCATACACACCCAGACTGGACAGCTGCAGCAGTGGGTTGTATTTAGCCAAACTGTAGGTGAGTCCAGACATTAGGCTCCTCAGAAAAGGTCCGACCACCTGCTCCTGGTGTCTGTACATGAAAGGCTTGCGCTTCCTAATTTGCCAATGCTCTTGCAGGATCACACGGGTCACCAAGGAGCGTATGTCCGCGAACGCATCATCGTCGATCCCCGGAACCGCGGCTGCTGGCTTTTCCAAGCCCGGGGTGAATTTCTCGGGCAGGCCCGGGATGTACGCTGTTTTAGTGAAGTGCTGGTACCATCTGTCCGCGTTTCGTGCGAAAGTCTGAGGGTAAACTACAAATTTCTCCCGCTGGATGCGAGTGATGAGGGACAGCTTGTCCTCCACGGAGGAGGCGCATATCTTCTTCACCCGTTCCTCAATCTGTCGCCGCCGCGCAGATTTACTTTTAGCCGTTAGAGAGGGGACTATTGGAGGGTACGCTGGCTCCTTGACCGAAACCTCAGTGTGAACAAGCTTTTGGCTTCTGAAAGGAAACAAGTTTCTGGGGAACAGCAAGGGTAGCCGTGTGCGGGCCGCCATGTTTGCTTAACTTCTTCTTTACTTTCGTTGACACGCAAACTAACAGTCTTTCAGAGCAGCGCCCCCTTGCAGAAAAAAGAGCCAAACTGAATGCTAACGCCTACATAAAGTAAGTCAAAACTTAGACCGGTATTAAAGAACATTACATTTTATTTCATTTACTTGAGGCAGTTTGGTGGTCGTGTAATTCAATAAAGCTTAGCTTGTATTAACATTATGTTTAGTGTCAGAGAACGTTGCGGCTCTTGAAGGGAGCCCTATCGCGTAAGAGATGGTCCCTTTACGTTCACTCAGAAATTTCGGAATTTGTAGTTGAACGCGCTAAAAACGTGAGCACAAATCTAAAACTTTCGCTAAGCTTTGACACCATAATCATTCAAAACTATAGCGAAAACGTCATACTCGTGTTACACTGTGTATTTTCTATGTAGCTTATTGTAAACGGTGGCAGACGCTAGTAGAGATTTGATGCAACAAGAGCAATCCATCGGTAGGAGGGTACCTGAAGGCACCGTCAAAGTTGGACTTTTAGGACGGTGCAACGACTCTGGCTAGGTGCGGTATTTTTGTCAATAAACAGGCTGTTCGGCCTTTAAAAATATATAGACACAGAATTATTTGCACCAAAACAGTAAAGACCAGCTATGTACTGTCGTCAGATTTTGCGGACACCATTGTTCGGGACGAGAGCGGCTAAGCTCAGCCGTTTTTCCCATGTTTGTCGAAGCGAGGTATCTGCTATCAAAATAAACCGTCCTGTTGTCATTCTTGTCAACATATTCCTTTCGTTAGCTGCTGCAGAGCATGTTGACAATACCTGTCCTACTGGTGGTGGCTGTGGGGAGCTTGCAGTGCCCCACCACCACCAAGAGGTTTGGTTTCATTGCGACACGTACTTAAAGCAGCTTTTTGATTTTGCCATGTGTGATGCATGCCTGTCGTTCACCCCCAGAGACCCCTGTGCACCAAAAGTGACGAAGTGAGGCTGGCAGAGGAGGCCAGCAAGAAGTACGGTTCGCCAGCTCCAACGATCTTTTCCAAAGTGATCGACAAAAGCATCCCTGCAGATATCATTTATGAGGATGAAAAGGTAAGCACAGCCTGAGCTCATAAATAAACATTTTGTGGTTACATTTTTGCAGTTCAGTCCTTCATATATAAGATTTTTTTTCTGTTTATCAGTGTTTGGCATTCAGGGATATCAGCCCACAGGCGCCTGTTCACTTCCTGGTTATTCCAAGGATTCCTATTCCCAGAATAAGTGAGGCCAAAGATGATGATGCTGAGGTAAGTTGTTGTTTTCTTGTCTAGACTCTCAGATCATGTCACAAGCAGTGAGATTGTGCAGCACATGCTCCCTTATTATAAGTCTAGTGTCACTATTTGACATGCCTGTGAGATTAGTTTCCAGAGCGTCAGCAGACAGCTGGTTTATTGATGTTTGTGCATACTCAACTTCCGCACAGCTTGTTTTAGCTACAAATTTATAGTATTCAGGAACCAGCTCACCCCAAACTGTTGTCACAACAATGGAAGAAATCTATAGGCGAAGCACTTAAAGCGCTACCTTTCCCTCATTTGAAACCAGTACTACCCAGAGTGTAGCCTTAGACCAGGGTCTTGGTCTTGGACCAAAGAGCAGGTTAAATATGCCCAGATGTTCTTTTGTTTTCTGGCTTTCCTAATGTAACAACCAGTATGAGTGTTTTTGCATTAAATGGGCAGTGTTGACATCAAATAACCAGCAACAAATGTGGGCTGGTCTGAAGCCTCATATTTCCCACAAGGGAAGCAACTTATAATCCTAAATAGATATCAGGTAAATAAAATAATATGGCAGGGAAGTTGTAAAGGAGTCCAGCCTTCCAGATAAAAATTCAAACACAGATTAGATAGATATACAGAAAGATATTACTGCTGTTATCTAGATTCCCTTGTTGAACAGTCTAAGAATAAAGAAGAAATCTAAAAACAGAAGGCGTAGACTAGTTTTAAATCAGATAAAAAAAATCAACAAGCACAAATAGGATTTGATAGTAACACTTATAGAGCAATAACATTGTTGTAAAATTGGAAAAAAAAAAACCCAAATCAACAAATATTTTCTTGTATGAATCTGTTGTTATTATTGGTGCTCATTACCAAAAGACAAAGACTTCAGACGATATTTAAAAAACTCTAGAACAGCACAGACGTCTGAGGGATCCTTCACGAAAGGTGACGCTATTTTCTGGAGGTCTGAGTGGTCAGTAGGTGTTGATTTCATACCTGATGATTACTGATCTGGAACATAACTTGCTCTAGTGCAGGTTAGTATCACAGCAAGTTACCATGTTAGAAGTAGTTCAGAAATCCCTGGATCAGTCCTGAAGTTAGTTGGATGAGCCTGCTGTAGGTCTCAGGAATCACATCCAGTTTGGTCTCCTCTGTGACCGGACACACTAAATAATCATCTTTAAGAAGTCATAACTGCTTCATCTACAGCTTACCATCGACTGGAAATAATCTCTTCAGCTCTCCTTTTCTCCACTTTCAGCTCTTGGGACATTTATTGGTTGTTGCCAAAAATGTGGCAAAGCAAGAATCTCTGACCGAAGGATACAGAGTGGGTAAGTTAGGCCATTTTACTGTAATGATTCTCCAGACATTAATGTGACTATACGGACTGTTTGTTTACATCCACACTGAATTCCCAGTGATCAACGATGGGAAACACGGTGCTCAGTCCGTCTACCACCTTCACATCCACGTCCTGGGAGGAAGACAGATGAAATGGCCACCAGGATAAGGGCTTCACATTTACTGTGGTGTCTCAGTTTAATCCAATAATAATGGCATAATACTTGTTTGTACACGTAGCTGATGTCAATGTAAATATGTTGAAAAAATGTGTAAAAATGAAAAGTCAGAAGTTGATGTTTGATATGGCTGCAAATAAAGACGCATTCTGTTATGGAACAATAAAGCTCGAGTCAGTTCTTTAATCTCTAATCAAGTCAGTATAGTGTTGCTGTGGTGGCAGCTCATATTAAAGAGCAAAGATCCAAACAACAAGGTCAGATATGTGCGAGGAAAAGTTCATGCTTCACTCTGCCCAGAAACACTCATCTTCAGGCAGTTTATTCCTATTTTTGCATCTTCAGAATGTCATTGAGAGCAGATATCCCTACTATGGTCTACTCAGGCACACAGCAGCTCACCCACCTGCTCTTCAAACCTTCTCAACAGCTCATTTCAGACAGCGAATGAACTGAGGAGCTACGTCCAGGCCCAGGATAAGATTAATTATATACTAATGCTTTAGCGACATGGAAGTTAAAAAACCATTAACAACAAGAATGTTTGAGGTTGCCATGCTGTGGAAAATCCTCCTCCTGCAGCCCCCCACAGGATAGAATAACCTCTGGAATGGAGCTGGAAATATATGTGTGCGATATAAGCATATATTAACTAATAAACCTAGACAGTAAATACAAGTGACCTGCCCAGACTGTACTCTACACCTTTTTAACTTGTATTTGTTTTCTTTTGAAACCAATGAAGACAAGCCAGCATTGTTCGTCCACTGGAGACCTTACTGTAATGAATTGTGACACCCAGAGTTTCATAATAGAGAAATGTATATGGTCTATTATGTAATAACCATTACTATCTCTCTGGAGCCTTATCACAAATTGGACCCTGTTCAAAGGAAGGAAGTCTAATATTCATTACCTGCAGCTCATTTTTGTGTGTGTATTTTAGTGTCCGTCTGGTCGGTATGGCTGCTGGCACTGATGAAGCCCCTGATTAATGGTTCAAACACATGGCTTGTGCCCAGACTACCACTGTGAGTCACAGTTGGAGTGGCTATGGTGTGACTAGGTGGTATGATTCAGCGACCTTAGTTCCTGTGAGCAAGGTAACTGTGTGTCAAAAGCATAACCTTTCCCCTATATTTGCTTAGAAAACAGTGTTGCCTGCCTTTAATGTCACAGGGAGGATAAAAGATGGTTAAAAGAGGACTCTGTTAATGATTAAAAATTTCTTTTCCATTATAGTTTCTTATTGATTTCTTTTTATATCTCAGAAAAGAACTAAAGATATTTTTTTAAATGAATGCATCCTTTTTTTTTTATTGCTGATATCTCCTTTTTCTTGATGTGCCAATAAAGTCGGGTGGACGAAGCCATATTCGCACAAGTTGTCCTTATGCTGAAAACTGTTGTTGTTGTTGTTGTTTTTTGCTAGGTCAAAGTATCACCTCATAAACCCAGAGAGATCTCATCAAGTTTTATCATTTATTCTATGACCGGCCTCATCCTTCATGTGATAATAACCGCCATCACAAGTTTAACTGAGACAATAAACACTTTAATAATACCCCCACCCACCAAAGCTTTGTTATCTTATTGGACGCTTGACACTTAATCCTGTGACTGAATATAACCAGTGCCTATAGCTGTTAGAAACTCCAAACAAAGCTACACGCAGATCTGAAACCCACTGAAACAAACTCACTTCTTTTTAGTACAAATCAAAAGTTTTTTTAGCCAGTTCTCCTTGTGCAGCTCTATCTGGTCGACACAACCTCTGCAGGAGGTGTTGAGAGGATTGTGCAAGTCTCGTGAGACCAAGGTACACGTTGATCTTATCAAAATCCCCTGTGCGTTGATACTTACCCCAGGGGGCAACATCTGTGAACCTGCATTGAGCAAAGGTTGATGCAATTTTGTCTTACACCTGACTGCAGCCTTGAAGTTGATGCCACTTGGGTCTGTCAGCAGAGAAGGTAGGATGTCATTTCTAGAGGAGAGATTTCTATGTCTTTTGAACGTGTTAAGTGAGAAAAGAATAAACTGCTATTTAGATTGAAGGATGTGTATAAAGATTTATTTTTACTCATAGAAATTCAGACTTGTTTCTGCTGTTTTTTCTGTTTTTCCTCACTGAGTATGTACACTGCAGATTAAACACGGCTCTGGAGATGTATGGTGAATGTGTTAAGTCAAACATATGACTGAAACGTAGCTGTAGATGTGAGCAGGGCTCATCCACAGAGAGTTAACATCTCTCACTGCTGCTGTTTTATAGATTTTCCAATGCATTTTTGGTAGTTAAGTTGTTTTTCTGTGTAATGTGAGAACCAAGTAACCGATGAGGCTAAAATCTACTTGTTTTGCATCACAGGACAGTTTATTAAGTTTTTACATAATCTGGAGCAAAGATCTTTCCTCTGCTACTTAATATTGCCAAACTGCAGTTTTGTAAGTTTATGAACTTTGGTCCAGAGAAATCTTGTCAAGGGCCATCTTGAAATTTTGAGGTTGGACTGAGATCGTGCTATCTTGACAGATTTCAATCTTTATTACAAAGTCAGCATTTGTTAACCATCTGGTGCAACACTCATTATCAGATTTATTGTTGTTATATCCCTGCACAAAGGCTGATTGCTTTTATTGGTGCAGTTAATTGAACTTGGAGGAAAATATCTGCAGAAGATTTTTCAATTGTTTCTGCTGTTGCTAAATATTCACATTAGAGGGCATTCATTCACTGTGTGCAGCACAGAGCAAGGAAGAGTTATTTTAAGTCTGACACGATTGTTACTCAGTATGTTAACTGGCAATGGCAGCACTTTCACGATTATCTGGGTGAAAGGTGCTTCTGCTTGGAGACAAAGTATAAGTGTACGTGGATTTAGCAATGGTTCTTGCTGCAATACTAGCAGTTTCAACATGCGTGTGTGATTGGCAGCACATGCTGTGACCTGTTGGCTGTGACCTGTTGCACTGACTTTGGTGAATGTCAGTCACATATAAATGAGTGGAGTGATGCTGTTTCATCATAATCTTAACTGCTTGGAGAGTCCTCAGTGGAGGATTTCTGGAGGGTTTTAATGCTAATTTCATCTTCTCTGTTTCTAGCAGACATAAGCTCAAAGAAAATTAATTTATGAAGAGCAATAGCCCTGCAGTTATGGACGGTGACATTGAAAGGTATGTAAAGAGAGATGAGTGGACAAAATTTGATTTGTATGCAGATTTGATCCATTTCATTTTTCATTTTTATTTCATTTCCACTTTTTTTGTCAGGGATCATGTACAAATAAAAGAAAACATTGATCTGCTAAGAGAAAAGATGCATTGTACCAGATTTAGCTACTAGCTAGGTTCCATCTGTAGTCCCTGGGCAGGTCAAACAGATAATATAGGACCACTTCTTTTCAAACTATCGAAAAATTAGATTTCACGATTATCATCAGTTCTCATTCGTGTCATCTCAATGTCTGCTCCAGCATTCCTGCTCAAACTGAGTCAGATGCCACAGATTTAAAGACTGACAAATCTGTAATCCTCAATGGGAAATCCAAGACGGGCGACTTCAGTGCAACACTGGCTCCAAAGACCCATCCACCCAGTAACACTGAGCTACCGACCCAGCCTCCCATGTCGTCTGAGCAGAAGGGAGCTACTAAAGGATTTTCCACAGGTAAGGGTGAAATGGTGATGGTAACAGTATGAGAAAATGCCTCAAAACTAAAAGAAAATTGTCTGTCCTTGAGTGTAAACCGCAAAGTTTTTCACATAAGAAACCAGAGTGGATAAAAACACTTCTTTTCAACAAATTCTGTTTATTATCTTGTTTTAGGTTGATTCAAATAATTATTTTCAATGAGAAGGCTGAACACGTACAAGCATTTGCAAACTGTAAAAAAAAAAATTTGAATAAACTTTGTCACTTTAAATGTCAAAACGCACGGGAAGATATAACCAACTCTGTGGAGAAACAAGAAAATAAATATCATTTTTAGATATTTTCAGACATAAAATGACCGCAAGCTGGAAGGAAAAGAAACTTCTGGGAAATATGAAAACAAAAAAGACAATAACACTTTAAAAAAAACTGCTGAAAAAAATGTAGTTTTATTTTTTTTTATCTCTTCTTGCATAAAGACAGATGGCTGCAAGGCTTTACAATTTCTTAGGAATGCGGAAGCATACAGAATTACTGGGGTGCTAAAGATCATCTTGAACACGCCTTTTAAAACCACGTGAAACACTGTCGAGAATTTTCACTGGATGTCAGAATTCAGTATGTTGTTTTTGTGCTCATTCAGTCCTGTAACTAAAATTACATGGCTTCTTCTGACTGAACCTGCTTGGTAGGTATGCATCTGTAATGTGGAACTTCCTGTTTCAGCTCAGATAACAGCAGAGGCTTCACTGCACACTGCGCATTATAGTAACTCACCCACGGAGAGCACAGAGATATCTGCAGTCCTGTGACACACCTGACTAGCTGTGTCTTTTGACTTGTGATTCATGGAGAGTATATGCAACTGCCCTTGTTCTCCCAATACAGAAGAACCCAAGGCAGTTCCCCTGTCGACGGCCCATTTGGCAACAAATCTAGCCCCAGCTGACCTGTTATGGAGCAGCGGCAGAGAGCAGGCAGTGAGGCTGAGGATGGAGGATTCAGGGCCAGGCTCAGAGACTCCTATCACCATCCATCAGATGTTCCTGGAGACAGTCGAGAAGTATGGGGATCATCCAGCTTTGGTTTCCAAAAAAGATGGCCAGTGGATGACTCTAACCTGGAACCAATACTACGAGCAGTGTCGTGCAGCTGCGAAAAGTTTTCTCAAGGTTTGTTTGCTTGTTTTGCAAATTGTCCTGCATCTGTTGAACAAAAATTATACTTCAGTGAACTTTAAATATAGTGCAAAGAAACTATTTTGGCAGTCGTAGATCTTTAGTATGTTATTAATTTGCCTTAAACATTATTTCATAGAGTAAAGTTGGATTTTAAGAATTGTGAAATAATGAAATAATTTAAGCATTTATTTTGCATACACTGCAGTCATTCATTTTAAGGTATACTGTTGTCATTCATTCACACAGTTAGTTGTAAACTAAGTTGCCAGAGTTGTCATTTTTAACCAAGAGATCAGCAGATACTGGGGATCACTCCCAGGGATTCTCCCTTAGACCTTTCCTGCACCCGTTCTTGCTCTTTGGCCTTAAAAGGTCTTTGTTGCCTCCTGCATTAACCTCAAACCCAGGCGCTTAGAGGATTTGACACTTGTGTTCCTTTAAAGCGCAAACTTAGCACTTTTAAGTCATCAAATGCTCTGAATTAGAAACAAAGTAACCAAATAATTGTTAGAATTATGATTTAAATAAACATCGACTCCGTTTTTTTTTTTTTTGTGGTTGTTTTTAATTAGAAAGTTGTGTTTATGTAACTGAGCAATACTTTTTGAACTGAAGCCTGCATAAATCATTTAACTCCTGGCCCAGGTTTTATAAACAGCACTTCTTATTTTACTCTTCTTGATGTGAGAATAGCGTGCTGGAAACTTGGGTGTGTGAAATCCCCAGCTTGTGTTACGTTTTATGTTTCACAGCCATATCTGTGTCCCATGTGAGTGGAGTGGCTAATGAAACAAGACGTAGAAGTAACAAAGGTATACGCCTGCTCTGCTGTGTAATTAAAGTTACTTCTTTAAAAACATCTACCTGTCCTTTGTTTTTATCAGTTGGGGCTGGAGCGTTACCATGGTGTAGGGATTCTGGGATTCAACTCCGCTGAGTGGTTCATCTCAGACATCGGCTGCATCTTGGCCGGGTAAGATCACTCTATAAGGAACTGAATCTGATAACATTTTAAATGGATATTAGTCTATTTTTGGACCTGTTTTACCTCTACACTGTCTCATCTGACATGCACATTTATCTTTGTCCTTTCTTATCTCAGAACCTTTGTTTGTGTCTCCACCCACATGAGGCTCAGTTAGAATTACGTGGATGTAATATTTGGCATTTTTTAAAGCTGTCAGGAAGTACTAAGGGACATTCAACTTGTGCAGTTTGGACGCCTCCACAAACTGCACAAGTGCACAAATAGAATTCCTCCAATGAATTCTATTTGTGTCCCATAATCTAAAGACATGGGACAGGGTCAGGTTAAGTTTTGATTCTATAATCAGTGTGATTGTGAAAGGCCGTCTGCCTGTCTCTGTTGGCTGCCTCTCGCCCTGTGCCAGCTGGGATAGGCGTAACCACCCCTCACTTTAGTTAGTTTTTCTTGCTTAATCTACAGTTTAAAAAAATACTCACTTCTGTTCACCAAACAAAATATATAATTATTTTCCACTTCACATCAAGCTGTAGCCAAACTGGTAACTAATGACAGTGAGTCATACAAGGAAATATTTAGCTCAAGCAATTGTTTGTCCCTTAGAGGGCTGGCAGCCGGGATTTACACCACAAACTCACCAGAGGCCTGTCAGTATGTGGCTGCCAACTGCGAGGCCAATGTCCTGGTTGTGGAGAATCAGAAACAGCTCGACAAAATCCTGCAGGTCAGGAGTTCAATCTTAATTCACCACCATCTCTTTATAAAGTAATACATGTATTATTTGTGATATAGCATTTTATGGCATTTTTTAATAGTTTTCTTGGTCTGTATAAAATGTTTGTAAAGATAGAAAAGGTTCTGTCTTCACATGTTATCTTTGTATCTTTTAACAGGTTAAAGATCATCTACCTCATCTGAGAGCCATTGTTCAGTACAAAGGCGAGCTACAGCAGAAAGCACCGTTCCTGTATACAGTACGTCTACATAGCAAACATTTATTTACTTATCATTGATGCACTGTTTTGATTCAAGCTCCTTATTTCTGTAGTGGGAAGAGTTCATGAAGCTGGGAGAGGACGTGCCCGATGAGCAGCTGAATGCTGTGATTGACAGTCTTCGGCCCAATGAGTGCTGCACCCTCATCTACACCTCTGGAACCACTGGCAACCCTAAAGGAGTCATGTTGAGCCATGACAATGTGAGTAGCCCTGACAAGAGATTTCTCTCTCTCTGCTTCTAAAAGGTATTGGCTTTTAAGATTTAAGATTGAACTGAAAAGTCTTTGAATACTGTTCATTTTATTAAGTAGCCATCAAGTTGTTAAGGCTTAGATTACAGCTTTTTTCTGTCTTGTTCTAAATGATCAAAAGTCAGAAAAATCACAAATTTCACGTAGAAGCGTTCACCTCTTCCAAGGAGATTAGCCAAAATGACTGGCTCAGTTTGTTTGTTAGCATAATTAAGAATTTGTGGATGGATTTACATAAACATTTTATCTGAAGTCGAGCCAGATTCAAGTTAGAAATGAACAACTTTCAAAGATCTGGATCAAGTAAATTTTGAAAGATTTATTTTTTTATCATTGCAAGAGAGAGCAAAATGTTACACCTCACATAACATATGAAAACATACCAAACTGAAATAATAAAAACTTTGATAGAGAGGTAGTCTTATGCCAATTTACTGCTTTTTAAGTATTTGTGCTCTATTTTTTATGTTTCATTTGCATCTGGAATAGTTCATTATAAAACTGCAGTTTTCACTTCATTAGCTTAGTTCTAGCACCTTTAATAAACATAAATAAAATTGAATTTGCACTACAAGCTGAATTATTGCAGCATATCTCATGCAGGCTGTAGGATGTAAGGACAAGCTTTTAACTATGTTAAACCATAGCACTAATGGTTCAACTACAGAGCTTTTATATAATCTGGCGAGTTCTTCTACTGTAATTTCATAATGTTGTATCGATCAATGTGTGAGAGGAGTTTATTGACGTGTACTCTAAAGATTCAAGACAAATATTTGGCGAAAGAAAATACCTGCTGACTTTATCCCCACTTTTAAATGTGCAGATAACATGGACTGCCCATATGGGATGTACCATATTAAAAGCAAAAGGCGGTGAGGAGATCCTGGTCAGTTACCTGCCACTCAGCCACGTCGCAGCCCAGATGGTTGATATTTGGGTCTGCATGGGCTTTGCTGGGACCATCTACTTTGCAGACCCAGATGCCCTTAAAGTAAGCATGACTATTACTTCATGCAAAAGGAAACATTAACTATGACTAAACATATTTGACTGTAATAACCATTAATTTTTCCAGGGCTCTTTAGTAAACACACTTAAAGAGGTTCGCCCAACTTGTTTCCTGGGAGTTCCTCGTGTGTGGGAGAAGATCGAGGAGAAGATGAAAGCTGCGGGAGCCAAAGCATCTCCGATGAAGAAGAGAGTGGCCGACTTTGCCAAGTCCATCGGCCTGCAGTACAGCTACAGTGTCATGAATGGGTGAGACAGCGGCAGGGATTTTAGAAGAACACGTCACATGCTTGTACAGTTTAACATCCCCAGGCCATCCCTTTATGACATTCATAACACATAGAAAGATTTATTTGTCCATCTCATAGTGTTGAGAACTGTAGTAAATTTGCCTTTCTCAAAGCAGTTTTTAAGTAACTCGGACAAGCCCCCAAACACTGTGAGCGGATTACTTACAGAATAATTTAAGAAACAAGACTAGCATTAAGAAACTTGCACAGTGTACAAGAGGACAGAATAAATAAATTATAAAATTACAAAACAAAGCAAGAAACATGAAGAGAAGCTGAAAGTCTCAAACCAGGGCTGCAGGATAACCCAGCAGGGTGAGGCCAATCAGGTCTGCACAACATAAAAGAAGGTGCTTTAGGCTGCGATGCTGGTCAGTTCTCAAATTACTTTGTGTTGGTTAAAGAAATAAAAGGAAAAAGAGAGTGGAAAAAAAATCATGCAAGACACTGGCCAGGTGTTTTGCACTACGGCCAATGATGCTCAGCTTTACCTGGGAAAACCTTATTTAAAATCATATTTAAAGTTCGGTTAAGTTCATTATTCCTAAACAAAAAAGATCCTCAATAATTTTGATAAAATATTGGTTTGTTTTGTGTGTTACAGAAAGAATCAGGTGCCGTGGGGCTTCATGCTGGCTAATAATCTGGTCTTCAAGAAGGTGCGTGCTGCTTTGGGTTTGGACCGCTGCAAGATATGCTGCACTGGAGCTGCACCGATCACCAAAGACACTCTGGATTACTTCATGAGCCTGAACATCCCTGTGAAAGAGCTGTATGGCATGAGTGAAAGCTGTGGCCCTCACACCGTCTCCATCAATGAATACCGCGTCACAAGGTAGACATCGACATGACTGAAGTGTTGGATTGTGGTTAAAGCAGGTGTCAAAAAATATTGTGTTGAAGGTGATACATGCTTGTTTTTCATCAAGCATGCCTGATAGATTATAGCAACGTAATAAATTGTAAACAACAAACTGACAGCATCTAATAAGGAAATAGACTTCTTAGCAGTTGCCTGTTTATTTCAATCACAGCAACAAAACTTCTTTGAATCAACACTTCAGTCCATCTGAAGTCCTAGATTCATTGTTTCCAGCTCTGATTTTGTTTTTACAAACTTAACTTTGTCTGCTTCTTGGTGCTGAACAGTGCGTTTATTGGAGTTTGTTTTTGTGCTGAGCTTGAAAGGCACTTCAAGCTCTGTAGAACTCAGGAAGGCTGCAGAGGCATATTTCTTGAAAGATAAGCAGGTATATTACAAGTGCCCATGTGGTCCTGTGCTGACATTGCTATCATTGCCTACTGGATAAACTAGTTACAGGGTAATCCCCATATTACCAGGAACTTACAACAACCTTATATTTGGTTAAACAGCCTGAGTATAAAATACAAGCTTTCTAATAAATTCAACATAGAGCAGAAGTAAATTGAACTCTTTTATTGTGAAGGGGAAGTTTGTATGACATTGCTCTACATAAATAGAGGGAAGAAATACTCTAAAATAATAATAATAAAAAAAACTGTATGCAAAAGAGCAAAACATACTTAAAAGCATAAGAATAAGTCCTAAAAGCCCGAGGAGACATCTGTTTACATGTAAAAAACATTAAAAAAAATATGACACAACCTCTATGTTTCTGCTTAACTGGGCTCTTTCTGTGACACTTTCTGTTGTATTTTTGTATATTTTATATATTTTTAGTTAGCTTATTTGTTACAGTCATTTGTGTGATGATTAGTTTTTTGACTCCATTATCAATTATTACCATGTGCTATTTCAAATATCTCTGCAGTCTGCAGATGATCTCTCTTTTTCATGAGGCAGCCACAGCTCTTTATATATTCATACTTCCCGTCTAAATAAAAATGAGGATGGTTCGTTTAGACTAAAGCATCAGAAATCAGACGCAATTTCAAAATGTTTTTCCAACCGTATTAAAATATTTAATTTGGTTACGGAGCTTCTTACTGTAAAAAGTCAATAATGTAAAAAAAGGGTGTCAGGGCCAGGAGTTATTGTTGTTTTTAGGAGTACAACCATCTCCTTAAATTGTTAAATGATCATATAAGCCAGATTTGTGTTATTTTGCTCTGATTTCTATGTGCTCAATTAAAAGTTTTACTGCAGATTCTGGTCACATCACTGGCTTTTGATTTGTCTTTCCAGCTGTGGAAAGGTGATGATAGGCTGTAAGGTAAAGCTGGTGAATACAGATGCGGATGGGAATGGAGAGATCTGTTTCTGGGGTCGTAATATCTTCATGGGCTACCTGAACATGCCAGACAAAACCGCAGAGGCTTTGGATGAGGATGGCTGGCTGCACACTGGAGACCTGGGAAGACACGATGAACAAGACTTTCTGTATATCACAGGAAGGATCAAGGGTAAGCTATAGCTCTGAGCCTGGGAGAAAATGCACCAAAAGACACATTTAGGTTATAGATGTGACACACTTATTACACTTCTATTGACTGCCACTGGCAACAAAACAGCTGAGCCTGTTTCTAAACAAGTTCAGAAATGCTTTCCTATTTCCTAGTTCAAGCACTAAGAAGAACCAAGGTATGCAGAATAGCAACTCTGAATCACTACCGCAGCAGAAAACCACGCCTTGGCCATTCCTGTCATCCCACTACAGGAAATTGAGGCTACAATTTACATCAAACAACAGAATATTGGAGTGTAATGGTGTTTTAATATTTTTTGGCACACTTTAGATCACTGAGCATCCAAAGCTTTCCTGAGTGTTTTTGCTGTCCTTTATGATCCAGTGGGTAAACATGCCATGTCACAAAGCATAAATCATTTCAAACTGCTGTCCTGTTTCTAGCACCTTGCTCAGAGAGAAAAGTTCATTCGTTCTGAAGGCAAAAATAGGTTTAACCCAGTAGTAGCAAGGTGTGCCTAATAAAGCGACAGTGAGCATATATAAAGTTGTTAAAGCTACCTTAGCTTTAACAGTAGTTGAAGTATTACCCTAATAATACAACCTCAGAGGAGCTGACACAAACACGCCACAGATTTACCATCTGATTATTTGAGCACTACCAGCATTAAAATCTAACTCTTATTGGGAAAAGAAATAGCACACACTGTAGAAGAACGTCTTATGTTTTGAAAAGTGTACATTATACATTTTTTCATCTCTTTTTTTACACCATGAAGTGACGTTTTACTCAAGTTAACCCCCATCTGTTTGTATAATAAATTAAAATAGTGATTTGGACATATTGATCAGCATAATTAAAAATATGCTTTTTCAGAATTTTTGTGTAATCACACTTTTTTGTGTAGTGAGTGCATAAAAGTCAAGTCAAGAGTGGAACTGGCTATCTTCACTGCTAGTTGTTTAAACCCCTACAACCAGATATTGAGATACGCCAACTTAATAAGAGGTGACGCCTTTTTGTCTTTCCTGCACAGAGCTCATCATCACTGCGGGTGGCGAGAACATCCCTCCTGTCCCCATTGAAGATGCAGTGAAGTCTGAACTGCCCATCATCAGCAACGCCATGCTAATTGGAGACAAGCTCAAGTTCCTCTCCATGCTGCTCACACTTAAAGTAAATGATCCTCTCTTCCTGCATACAGGCACTGTTGCTGAATAAGCAAAAAAAAAAAAAGAGTTACCACTTATGTTTCTCTTTCTGCAGTGTGTCGTGGATGACAATGGCGAGCCCACAGATGAGCTGAATCAAGAGGCTTTGGAATTTTGCCAGCAGCACGGCGTAAAAGCGACCAAGGTGTCAGAGATTACAGCCAATAAGGAGCCAGCTATTTACAGTGCCATTCAGGCTGGCATTGAGCGTGTTAATGCCCGATCAACATCCAATGCCCAGAAAGTCCAGAAGTGGGATATAGTGGAACGAGACTTCTCCGTCACCGGAGGAGAACTGGGTCAGCTATCTGAAATTTATTTTCCTTTTCCTACAAGTTTAGTACATGTAGTACTGGCATTTAAAATAAGGAAGTATTTGCTTCTGTTTTTTTTTTTAACTTACTGTTAATCATTTTTAACCAAGGTCAATGTTTTGTAACTGGAGTGACTGCCAAACAGCATTTCCGTGTAGTCTTTTCAGCAGTGATTTAATCTCTTTAAGCTCAGCGGAATGCTAAACTTTATCATGAGATCAAAATAACCTACTTTTCTTTGTTGTCCTTCTAGGACCCACCATGAAACTGAGGAGGCCCATTGTTGTGAAGATGTACCAGGAGAAAATAAATGAAATGTATGCAGTGGCTGCAGGGAAACAATAGAGTGCATTGCACGGGGGTGAGAGGAGGTAATGGGAAACATGGGCAGAAGCCAGAGATGTATGGACATACATACTTTTTGTAAATAAAACACATAAGTCAGAGTCAAAATTTTGCCAAACATATCACTCGAACATGCCACATATAGACTGTATGATGACACAGATACTGCTTGGTGTCTGTCAGTTTCTGAAGGAAATATCATGAATCATAAATCCCACTGTAGCTTAAAGGGATGCAGATATGTAAGATATGTATTTTATACCTGAAGCAGCTGTATGTATTTAATGAGTTTTACAGCATTAATTGCCAGTTTCCTAAAGGTAATCCCACCTGGCAAAGACTGGAGATTAAAGCCATTTTTATAATGTGAGATGAATATCAGTAGTTTGAATTTATCCAATCACACATGTGCAAATTGTGAACTTTACATTTGTGCTTCTCCATGTACAGTTTGACACAGTTTAATATTTATTTTGAGATATTCCATGATTGTCAATTAAAAATGACCAAACTGTAATAAAAAAAAAAGTGCATTTTCTTTTCTGTGTGCTATATTTAAAATGTATATGGCCTATTGTTTCACTAAAAGGTATGTATATGCATTATAAAAATGCTTCAGTGACTGAAGTTCAAGGATACAGACCTTCAATTTCACTAGTAAAAATCTTACTAAAGAGAAAAGAGCTTCACTTTAACAGGAAGAGGCCTCCAGCAGAACCGGGCTCTTGGTAGGGTCAGGTCCCTGCATCCTTCATCAGCCTGAGCCTGTAGCAGCATAACCGGGAGCTGGCTCAGGGTCACCTGATCCAGACCTGAATAAGTGTGGAAATTATGATATCTTAAGGTCTTTGAGATATGATGGGACCTGATTATTCAAGACTTTATATGTGAGGAAAAGAGCTCAATTCAATTTTATTTACTTAGCGCCAAATCACAACAATAGTTGCCTCAAGGCACTTAATATTGTAAGGTAAAGACCTGGAATAATACAGAGAAATCCCAACAATGGGACAACCTCCCATGAGCAAGCACTTTGGTGACAGTGGAAAGGAAAAACTCCCTTTTAACAGGAGGAAAGCTCAGGCAGAACCAGGCTCAGGAAGGCGCGGCAGATCCAGTGATGAGAAGCAAGTATGGGAGAAATATGATTTCTTTCTCTCACTACCCCACCTGATGTATTTTGGAGCAACTGAAGACTCGGGGAGCTGTGAAGCTGTCAGTTTAGCACTGAGCCAATAATGCAATAATGACTTGCTACATTTCTCAGCCCTTCTAAAATAACAAAACAAAAACAAACAAAGAAAAACTTCTTGGACTCGAATAAAGAAAAGCTTCACAGGCTCCAGTTTAACTCTTAAAGTGTGGACAGCCTCATTACCAAAAAGATCCAGCTAGATTAGGGATATTTAAGTGCATGAGTAGCGAGACTGTGCATAATTGCAGGCAACAAAGCCAGAGGCAACACCTAAAGCATGGGAAAAAACACAAGCTACATTTAGCTGGGCCTAATTTCAGGACTTGCATGGTAGATCACATGTCAACTGCACACAGAGGTGTCTTAAGGACAAACTGTAATAATATGCCCGCTTTTCCACTTACCGACAAATCAGATTACATCCTTGGATAAACTTGTTTTCTTGAATCTTACTTCAGAGCAATGTTTCAGATAAAGATGGCATTTTGGCCAGAGAGAGTCTGTTCAACTGAGCTGAAAATGTACATCTTATCCTCCTGCATTGTTTGTCTGCTCAACTTTTTTTGTACTGGTATGTGGTTTCATGTTCACTACAGATGTAGGGTACGATAATATCACATCAACTACACATGATGCAGCATGCCTTACTCGATCAATGAACAGAAAGCAGAATACAGGTCTGTTATCATGATCTCTAACACATGAATGTTCTGTCCGTTATCTTTAATTATCTGTGAAAGATGTTTTCCACTGTGTCTCTCTCTCAAGTGAATGAATAGAGGTGCTCCAGCAGGGCTTGACTGATCCACGAAAAACAATTTTCATGTGACATGTCCACGAGTGTAAGGGTCAAGCTGCAGTTACCAAAATTAAACAAGTTTCTTTATCTTTAAACACATGTGATAATTCTAATAAAACATTTGAAATAAATAATCACTAAGCTGGCATGTAAGTGGACGAAAGCAGCAGAAAAGCAATACATACAAACATTTTACTGCAGGAACCATCAGCTGTCATATTACTTTGGAAGAGAGGTGGGGAACTCCAGGCCTTGAGGGCCTGTGTCCTGCAGGTTTTAGATATCACCCTGGGTCAACACACCTGAATCGAATGATAAGTTCATTAACAGGCCTCTGGAGAACTTCTGAGACATGCTGAGGAGGTAATTTAGCCATTTGAATCAGCTGTGTTGGATCAAGGACACATCTAAAACCTGCAGGACACCGGCCCGTGAGGCCTGGAGTTCCCCCACCCCTGCTTTAGAACATTGAGCATGTAATCATTTTTCTTTATGTGACAGCTGATTAAAACAGCTGATATCATCCTCATCTGCCTCCTCTCACAGAGTCAGAGCCAAACTGACTCAGTTTTTTCATTTATTAGCTGAATCAGCAAAGCAGTCTTCAGTACTGATAACTGTTTTGTTTTGTTTTTTTTATCTGCAAGAGGAGCGTTTTTACTCATGTGAATTTACAGACTTGAAGATGCTACGAATTCTTGCTTTTGTTGGGAGTGACCACAATGGACAGGATTAGAAATGAGTATATCAGAGAAACAGCTCAGGTTGAGTTGTTTGAAAAGAGATTGAAGGTTAGGACCAATGACTGTGGAGTCAGTGATTAAGACATCTGGAGAGGAGGGATGGTGGATAGACTGGGCAAAGGATGTTGAGGATAGAGCTGCCAGATGGGAGGAAAAGAGTAAGACAACAGAGAAGGTTTACATCTCATTACTTTTTTTTTTTTTTTTTACAGTGTAGTCAAACTGTGTTAAGAATTACTTTTAATAGGTAAATGTGAAAATGAAAAACAAACCTTAACATGAACTTGACACTTAGACGTTACATCATCATTCAAAAACGAACAAAAAAAATGAAGTGAGATTTTTCTTTTTCTACTTCGGTAAGTAGAGTGGATCCGGTCTGCATGTGAAAGTATGCTTGGACAAGATACAGCAACCACCAGAGTGAGAAGGTGTGTCTGAATTGTGGACCAGGTGCTTAGCTATGAAAAGCATTTGAACGAATGCATGTGACTGGGTTGGAAACTTTGGAATTTTTTTCCTTAAGGTTTCTGGTAAGCTTGCTTTTATGTAAGCAGGTTAAAAAAAAAAAACACCTCATGTGAGGGGCCGAACATGAAACACTCTCTTACTCCTGCATACAGCTCACAGCCACATCCTCACTTAAAAAAGCAGTAGCGAAAACTTTCGCTGGAATCAACTTCTTCAAAAGCACAACACTGGGTGCGACTCTGCAACTAAAACTCATAAAAGCAAAAAATTATTTTCTCTGACATGAATTCTCAATTCAGGATTTCATTTAACCTGATATTTCCTAAATTTGCTCCTTGGATTTGCACTTCTAGCACAAATATTCCTTCACCCTTTTCAGAACTGTTCATTTCACACAACTTGTACAGTACTTTTTTTTTTTCTTTACATATGCAGAGCACTTGGTGATAACCTGTCATTACATTTTTTTTTTTATGGACACAACCTGTAAGAGTCAAGCAACTTAGCTTTACTTAAAACTACTATATGTGGCACAGCACTGCCATCATGTGTCTGCAATGAATGCATGTAGGGTATGCATGGGAAGGCACTCACAGTTAGTCACTGGTTACATATATGTATACATATACATATACATATATGTATGTATGTATGTACATACACATACATCACTCCAGTTAGACCAGTTATTCCAGCTTGAGCAAAACCTCACCATGAAGATAGCTCTGGCTGTGTTTACAATGGATACATTGCCATGCTTGGAGGCTTAAAAAAAACAAACTATTTCAGATGGGTTGTTCTTACTAGATTTCAGGGGGACTTGCTATTTTATTAAAGCTAAGTTTAAGCCAAGCTGTAAACACAGTGCTGTTTGAAAATTATAGGAGAAATCAATCACGATACGTTACCCACATAAGCTATAAACATAGTGCCATCTCATGAAGCAAGGCTTCATAAAGAGTTGTGCCTATGGATCGTTGCTTTATATGACTGAATAAAAGCACTAAATTTGTAAAATGCAAATACAAAACAATGGATTCAACTGCATTAAAAAACTGAGGACTGCAACTTTAATTATTTAATGCACCAGACACTGAATGCTTCACTGTAAATATTGCAAGATTAATATCCCCGAAAAATGTCTCCCTGCATGGATACAACCAACAGCAGGAGAGTCATGTCTTTTTATGTTGGTGCACCGAGCCTGGCTTCTTCTTTCTTATTTGGTAGTGATGGCAACTCCCTTCTTGACCCAGGCGTTGCTGTTGAGCAGAGAGAGCATGAAGCGAGCCACGTCTCCTCTTCCCACTGCGCTGCTTGGAGGTTGACCATTGTTGTCAGGCACAAAGTATCCCTCATGGGTCAGAAACTCTTGAGCTGCAAAGGACAAAAAGAATACAACATCCAGATAGCAAAAAACCCAACAATTTGTCCAGTTACATGCTTGAAACTGCATGATTTGCTGATCTCAGAGAAATTATACAAAGCAAAGTGAGACTATGCACTAAGGTAAAATGGATCACACAAAGACAGAAAGCTTCCACTGAATTGAGCTCCGCCATTCTCTGTTGATACCCCCTACCCATGATGCAATCTGTCTGCTTTTACCTGTGGCCGGAAGGTTCTTGAGGCCAGGTGGACGCACCACAGTCCAGTTGATGTCCTCCGTCTTCTGCAGAAACTGCTCCATCTCATACATGTTGCTGAGGACACTTCGGATTAATGGCAGCAGGAGGAATCTGATCAGGTACGATGACTGAGTTCCAGAGTTTGCTGAAAAAAGTAAATAAAAAAGCAAACAGTGAACAGCCTGAGCCACAAAAGCCAAATAACCTTCAAAGCCCAAGTTTTTGAAAGTGCCTCCATCCATCCGTTTTCTTAGTGACATATTCAGTTCAGGCTCATGACTCAACGTAGCCTATGTTCATAAATCAGCTAAAAAAGAAGCTTTTAATCATTTGACTCAAAGCCAAACCTTGACACCTGTCCTTCACATTTTGGGAAAGCAAGTTTAAAAATATCAGTTACATCGTTAAAGAACAAATCTAAAGGGCCACATCTGTGTGATGCACTTACGCTCTGTGTACCAGGAGGTCATGGTGATGATCCTGTTCACCCGGGTCTCTTGCATCGCACTGACCATAGCAGTCATGGACCGAGTGTAGCCCGTCACCCCGGTGAAGAAGGAGGCTGGGAAGCCGAGGCAGGACATGACAACATCCTGGTCTTTGAAATGAGTCTTCAGACTGTCTGCCGAGAAAATATCAGTCGTCACCACCTGGAAAACAATTACAAGGCTGACTGTTAAAATGTGCATGATTACTTTTGTTGACTGCACGTAACAGAGCTTAAAACAGATAATTGCCTTGAGATTCTCATGAGTCACGGTGAGCTTCCCCGGGTTCCTGACGAGGGCGGTGACCACGTGGCCTTGCTGCAGGGCCTGGTTGACCAGATACTGTCCAGTCTGCCCAGTGGCTCCCACCAAGGCGATCTTCATCCTCTAACGCTTGGAGCCAAGTCAAGACTGCAACTAAAGCAGAACACGACGTGGTGAACGCTCTGATCGCTCAAACTAACGGCTCTGAAGTTCCCTCCCCCTTTCACAGGCGTAATAAAACTACTTTTATTGTGCAATAAAAAGGTCCTTTCAGAGAAATGTATGTTTGTCATGTAACAGCTTGTCCTTGTGCATCACTAACCCCCCAAAAATGAATGAATGAATAAAATTCCTTGATCTCTTAAGAGCTAAAACGAATGTGCAGTAAAGACAATCTGGCACCTGAAGTCACAGCAGAAGATTGTGAAATCACATCTCCAGCCCGGAAACATGGATGTGTGTGAGAAAGAAAAGAAAACATAATTTTTAAAAATTATTAAACTTGGTTGGATGAAAATGATGATATGATGATGAAGAGAGAGAAAAACTTTAATTCTGCCAGTCGAGCAAAACTGCACATTGGTTCCCTTTGTTTTTATCCAAACTGGGGTAAATGGATTATCTCCACAGCAGAGGAGGACGATGAGGTTGCTGGTCAGATGCTCACTGCAGAAACTAAGCCAATATTGTTGACTGAATTTCAACTGATGTTGTTTAGAAGATCATGACAAGCATCTCTGAGCTGATTCCTTGAAGCTATGTTAAATGAGTGCTGTTTGGGGACAACACAGGCTTTTTTGCAGTGAACTGTCTGTCCTCAGATTGTTGGCAGTTCTTTCATTTGTGGATGATGGTGACGTCAAACACCATGCCGCTGCCACTAACAATTAGTTCTTTGGTTTTTAACATAACAGATAATTACAAAACCCAACTGTACTCTAGAATTCAACTTTTATAACTGCACCTGAGGCTGAGGCTTAAAAGCGATTCAAGTTTTAGAGCCAATGCGGCATCCCAAAATGATGGAATAACTGGATTCTCTCAGAAATTAAGTAGAAGTATTTAAAAGGAAAACATTTTAACTGGTGGCCACAACACAGAGCTTTAGGGGTTAGGTTAAGTCCCATGCTTATGTGTTGTTGGTGGTAGGAGACATCTAGTGATCTAGCTTTAACTGTGTCCACATCAATTTTACTGCTAATAACACTCATGCCAACACCGGTGCATCAACACCACAAAAACCTGGAGATGACATATTTGTCATCACAGAGCTCTCAAAAAACACAAAACACCAGCCACTTGGCTCTATTAACGGTCAGTGCAAATGCACTCCGGTTTGTGTGTATTGCTTAGTCTTTGTAGGAGTCACAAGTCAAAATATCTTTATCGAGCATCCAGCAGCAGGATCCATGAGTGACTCCAAATGGAGAGTGCATTTTTTGCATGAAGCACAACTGCAGTAACTCTTATACTCTAATTATTACCATTACAATTATTCATTACCTCCAGTAGGAGTGACGGATCACAGCCTCTCTGCAGCTCAAACAGGTGACCCACCCATGCAGACTCTAATTTTACCATTTTTCCTCATTCACTGATGAATTAAAGTCATTCATCAGTGACTTTAATACGTACACCACTCCAACTGCTTGTTAACACAGACATATGGCGCTGGATCGTCTGGCAGCCTTTAAAACAGTTTCCCTCGAGATGAATAAAGTATTATCAATCAATCAATCGATATATAAACAGCCAAACAATGGCTATAGAGAGAAAGAGAAATAGACAGGAAAGCCCAACAATCAAAAAAAAAAAAAACCTTTAAGGAGGCAGTAGGCAACAGTGGGAACCAAAAACTCCCTGTTAACAGGAAGAAACTTCCAGCAGAACAGGGCTCAGGTCATCTGCCATGACTGGTTGGAGGCAATGGACTGAACAGCCTGTAGAGTTTTGCCTCTCTTGCGCCATTTACCAGGAAACTAATTATTCTACAAAGGAAATGCAATCGTCAGCCTTTCAAATGAAACTTCAAAGAAAAAAATTCAGTTTAGGGTCATTAAGTTATATTCAAAGCAAACAGTACTTTTTAAAGAAGACACAATAATATCTGTGTGCCTTGGTCTTAACTGCAAATCCAAACTACAAAATAAAACATGTGAGTTGTGACAGTTGAGTCCTAAAGTCACTTTGTACTTTTTTCATAAAACACAACAGTTTCCCACTACAGTTGCTGCAATGACGCTGTGGGGCACTGCCTCTCCTGCAAACACCTTAACCTCTATGCCGCTAAATTAACAAGTTGATTAATCAGCTCACAGCTACAGTTTGCCTTTTCCCCGTCTCCCATTAGTGAAGTGGATTATAAAATCATGCTACACACCCAAGACTGAATAACAACCCTAAAAAAAAGCAGATCCTAAAACATACAACAATATAGCATTATAAAAAGCTTCCTTGTCTTCAAAGACACAAACAGCGATCCAGGTGCTGACAAAATAACACCTACACTACCAAAAACATCGGGACAAGTGATCACTTTTATGATCTTTTATTTTTAAGCCCTTTTCAGTGGACTAACTTATCAGGAGTCCACACGCTGTAAACTCTTTAATGTTTGACTCAACTATGCTGATAGCGCCAGGGCAATATAACTTCTTACATAACGCAAAAAAAATGGAAAACAGCCTCCCCGGCTGTGACGATTAAAACTGAACACTGTGACTTTCAAAAACATGTCGAGACTCCGGGGCTTTTATATTAAAGGTCTTTAAATACCTATTAAACCGGAAACTGAGGGAATAACTGCCACCCTGAACGTTTACGATCTCTAATGTTACACAAACCAATAGATGGATTTCCGCTTTTGCTATGAGTCTTTGTTTTCTTCATTTATTCATTTAGAGGCAAAACAAACAAACAAACAAACATACAAAAAAAACAAAACACCGTGAGCCAACTTAACCCAAATTATTACTCTGTTGTCATGCAGCATGCAGAAAAGGACGTTTAGCGCCTCACTCACCTGCGCCATTATGAAAGCGTCCCGTGAGGGAGGCGTTCAAGAGCGAAAGCGTTCGGATGCTTTGTAATTGTTTATCCTCAACCCAGATTTAAATCTTTTGTTTTGACGTTACGCAGAGGAAGATGACATGACCCCCTCAAAGGTAATGTCGAAGTTATAGTTAGAAAGTTAGTGTAAATATTTCCAATGACTAAAAGTACAAATTTCGCAGTAAATACTTCTAAAATGTAACGTCTGCTTGCTTTTTTAAAACCCAAATCAAACATCTGCGACTTTAAGATATTTTCTTGTGAAAAGGAAACGCTATAAAGACAACAGTCTTATGGAACAATTATGTCATTTCCTGAAATGAAATCCGTGACTCCTTTAATTTGTTTTGATTTTTATTTGAATACTTTTAGGTTCTTTTGAAGTATACATGGCCAATAATTACACAGAAAATGGTTAAAAATACAGAAATTTGAACCAGAAATAATTTTTGAAAAACAAATTTATTCTTCAGTGATTTATGCTGGTGCTATTTATTCTAGGTTAAATCTGTGTGTTGGGTATGGATATATGGTGTATAAATTTAGGCTTTATGTTTTGTAACCACGTCAAAGGTTTAAAAAAGTTCACATCCCACACACCAAAATTTTGTCGATCATAAAAAAGGATCAGAGTTGAAGAATAGGCCAGTACAATGACATCAGCAACAAACTGTTGCACTTGGGGGTTGAGTATTTAAGAAAATGGTCAGTGAAATCCAAAATAAAATCAAGTAAATTTGTTTTTATCTACAGACATATCATCAGTAGGTGCTCACATGTAAACACAGACTTGGTCTCCTCTTGCCACCAATGTTTACCTCTGAAACTTTTCCATCTCTCTACACGAAGACCCATTTGGGCCTATCAGGTCATTAGATCAGGTAATCCACTTGTGGCTCTGTGCTTTGATTATGTGATCACACCAAGGGACTAAAGACTAAAGCAGCTTCAGCCACAGTCCAGGTGAGCTGCATGGTCGGGGTTGCTTCATACATGAAGCTTCTGTACAATGACCGGTCTCACTGACATCTTGCTGCTATCCTGGTGAAGGATGCAACACAGCAAAGGACTTTTTAAATACTCACATGAACTGAAAGCTGACACTCAAATAACCTGGGAAGTGGTGACTGGATAAAGAAGGCGACTGCGTAAGTAAGCAACAGATTTCAAGATCTAATAGTTGAGTAAGTCTGTATAGGTGGATTTCTACAGCAGCTAACTAAAAAGCAGGTTCAAACTGGGAAAAAAAGACGTCAAACATCATAGTTTTGGTTCTTTTCTTATTGCCAAAATATATTTTATTACATTTTGTATCCAAGTTTGGCACAGAACAAGACTTTAATTTGTTCCTGAAACGTGATACCATGTGAATTAATCAAACAAACCAAACCATTCAGATTTCAGCACTCATTGTTTTATTAGACTTTTCCAAATTCTGAAAGCTGATTTGTCCAAAATGGTTTCAGGCTGTGAAGGTATTTCTGCCTCCTTTTTTTCATAGATTGCTTTACATAACCCTTCGTAGAATTCAGACAAAACAGTCCTGTGCGGCAGGATTGAGGCCAATCACGAAGGTTAGGAGCGAACCAGCGGGTAATGAGATTAAAAGACCACAAAGTCGAACAAGTTCAATGTCCTCCAGCTCTCTGCCTACTGCTGCTGCTTCTGAGCCATGCTCTGCATTTCTCAGTGTCAATGAAGGGGTGTCTTAGAGTTCAAAAAGAGAAGCAGAGCTAATAAAAAATTTGCACGAGCAGAGTAATGAACTTCTATCTCAGCCTGAGAACAATGTAGTGGCTTCAAAACATAAAAATCTTTAGTACTTAAGCAGTCCAGTGTAAATATGTGCTCAAATATTAAATCTAGCAGATGAATTACCCGAATGTACTCTGAATCCTTTTGCACTGATGCGATGATTGATTGGTCCTTTGAACAGGAACAGTCATGGGATGTGGCGTCACAAAGTCCAACCATCTCCACAAACACACCACATCCAGTGGAAGAGGTGACACGCATGCACTGACACACATGGATGATGACCATTCACGCTGATTGCAAAAGTTTTACTCTTTCCTGCTGCTGAATGACCTCGTTCATCACCTTATTCTGGCTCTTACGTGTTGTCTTTGTGTTTGTCTTTTGGTGTTTCTTTTTTCTCTGCTGCCTGCAGCTGTCACAAGTAAGCCACATCTGCTTGACCTTTTTTGTCTTGTTGATGTTTTTGTTTGGCAGATGTTGGACATAAACTCAGACCTCTGGTATCTGGGTCAAGCATAGAGGTGGAAATATTTTTACTAAAAGTTGCAGATAGGATGTAGCTTTAATTGAAAAGTGGAGAAAGTAAACACCTGTATCTGTTTCTGATGATGGTTTTAAAGTCAACCATACAGACATAAAACTGCCACCATGCCTTTTTAAAAAAAATTTTTTTTACAGTAACTTTACTCTTAGATTACTTGTAGAAATTCATTGCTAAGTGTTGGTTCAGGGAAGTTAGGAACAAGTTATCCAGCTAAACTGTTCGTTCCTCCAGTCTGAAAGGAAATAAAAGTGTTCCTGAAGTCCTTTAAGAGCATTTCAAGTTAAAAAAAAAGGATCTGAGATGACTGGAAGAACAGGGTATAGGACACCTATAACTCCAGCTTTAACTTACACGGTTGGGTTTTGGCGCCAATACTTAGTTACAGTTAGGAACAAAAATATTTGTTTCAGAGGAGAAAAAGATCATAATTTGTGCTAAAATTAAACCTTTTTCAATGTTAAACTAATGGAGAAAGAGACATTTCTGGGTATCTAATGCGCTGAATTCAGCCCCATCTAAAGGTGATGACACCACATCCACTATAGTACCGCTATAGTATAAATACCCTTGTTTGGCCTCTTGGTTTGTCCTCCAAGCTCTATTTGAAAAGTTAGTTTAAAGCTTTTTCTAGTGACTTGAATGCACATCAGGAAATAAACAGTCTTAGAACTGGTAGTCAAGTCTAATAATAAAAAAATGTTTTGAAATTTTGCCTGCTTTGCTTTAAAAAGGTTTTAAAAACAGCAGATTTTTGTGTTGCAGCGCCTCTTATGCTGTGTGTGTCAATAGTAGCACGTGAAAAAAATGATTCAAATGTGAGGTGTTTCTTGATCACATGTGTTCTGTGTTTCAGCCATAAGAGCTGCCATCCTGATTCAGCGATGGTACCGTCAGTACGTCGCCCGCAGAGAGATGAGGCGGAGATACACCTGGCACATCTTCCAGTCCATCGAATACTCCGGAGAGCAGGCCCAGATCAAGGTGAGAAACTGCTGCCACAAACCAGTCGAGACCCGAGTGTTTAATAAAAAAAAAATTAACAATAAAACTACAACCTTTTTGTCTCTTTCCTGTGCAGCTTTATAATTTCCTCGGCTACCTCATGGACAATTTCACACCATCGAGCAATGAACGTAAGACCTCTGCATTCATTTTGAGTTCATTTTGTTTTTTTCTCTGTAAATCAAATCTCTGAGTTTGAACCATCTCCACCTTGCAGGAAATTTGATCTCGCACATCTTCAGGGAGAATGAGGTCTGCCGGGATGCAGAGTGGGAGAGGTACTTCTGCTACAAGAACATCGAGGTGCCGGAGATTTACTCGGGACCTCATCTCACCTTTCCTCTGACGGTAGAGGAAGCAGTCGGTCTGGTGGAGGCTTTCAGGAATAAGAAAGTAGGTCTTCTTGGAGAAAGTGTTCTATATTCAAGTTCAGCATGTGGCATAGCAGATGCATTGCAATGTAAAAAGCTTTATTTGCAGTGATCCTAGTTATTTCCTATATGCTTGTGACTTTGCTTTCTCTGTGTTGGAGGCGTTCTTGCTAACAATTTTCTCTCCCAGCAGCAGTTGCACTCACGCTACGTCCTTCAGCTCCTCTTGGAGACGTGGAAACTGCTCCGCATGTTGCCAAATATCAACCGTATCTCCACCTGCCACAGCAAAGAAATCACGATTTGTGGTATGATAAAGATATTCTTTGATAGTGATGGTAAAGCGCGTGGAACTGAAGAAATGTGGAAATATTTAGTAAAGACAATGAAAAATCAAAGAAGCGTTAAAATGTTAGTCTTGTTTTATCATAAGAAACTGGACTTTGGTCAATTCTGCTGGCCAACAGAAACCATTGTTTCATAGTGGAAGAGAGTGAAACATTAAAGTTGCAGAATTTAAATTAAAAGTATAGATACAAAATAACTGTGCTGTAAATTACTGTCATTTTTAAGCCAGCCCTTTCTGTCCTGTTGTTACAGGTGATTTGCACGGACAGCTGGAAGACCTGCTGCTGATTTTCTATAAGGTATGAAAACCTTAACATTTTGAATGTGCTGAATTAATCCCATATTTGAACCCAGAATAATGACTTTTTTTAATCTGATGAGCTTTATATACCATTAAAAAAAATGGAATTTGCAAATGATGATTATTAAAATCAATAAAAATGCATACTTTTTATTGCTCTCACTGCTTCATCTTCAAACCTGCTTCATATGTTCAAGATAATTTAAGGATAATGTTCCAAAAAGTCCTTAATAAATGTTTTTATGTAGTTAAATAATTTAATAAAGGTTAATATATATAATTTTAAACTCCTAAGAATCTAATGATTTTCATGTTTTCCATTGAGGTGCTGTAATCAGAGAGTATTTGATGTGCTTTGATGAACTTCTTTGTCAGTTAATCAGGCGATGGTTTTAGTTTCAGTTTACCTGCAGCTTTTTTTTTTGCATCAGTGGTGAAAGAAAAGGTTTAATCTACTGTTTGGTTTGTTTGTATGTGGTTGATTTGTTTACACTTAAACTGCGGATTGTCCCTTTAACTGTACACTCTTTCAATCTTGTTTGCCTGACAGAACGGCATGCCGTCCTTAGAGAAGCCCTATGTGTTTAATGGAGACTTTGTAGACAGAGGCAGGGACTCTATTGAGATCCTCCTCATCTTGTTTGCATTCCTGCTCGTTTACCCGAGTAATGTCTACCTGAACAGAGGAAATCACGAGGACCACATAGTCAACCTCAGGTGAAAACATGCAAATAAACAAATAAACATGCACCACGTGTATGCATGCACAGATTCATCTGTTGTCATTCAAACTTTTATTTCTTTACTGGATGGTTTAGGTACGGCTTCACCAAGGAGGTGTTGAATAAGTACAAGGTAGGTTCAGCTCATGCAAACCTGCACCTCCTTATCGCTGCTTTTCTACGCAGCAGCAAATCAAAACTTATGTGGTTACCTTCACCCATGCCTTCCCAGGAAAGCTCAATATAAACCAGTGTCTTATGTATATAAGACCAGTCACTCATCCACGTTGCTAAGAGGATTTAAGGTCATTAAAGAAGGTGACTGCAGGACATCTGGTCTCTGTTGAGTCAGGGGGGCAGAGCTGGTCCAAAGACTGACAGAAGAAATACAAAACAAAACAGAGTTTTCCTTACTGCACGCTGTCTTAAGTTACAGTGCAACATCTCAGTCACACACAGAAATAAACTAGTTCTCTCTAAGGGTTCTTTGTTCCCAATGTTCCCAGTTGCTGGTGGATCAACCAATGGTAGACGGTTGGGTTTCTATATATAAAGCACTTTGAGATGATTAAGGTTGTGATTTGATGCTAAAGTTAGACAGATAATGTGGGTTAACATTACCCAAAAAATCACAATCTTAATTCAATCTTATCAACAAAAGGAGTTTACTTTTAGTAAACTAATTCTGAAAATTTCATTGTTTTTAAGCATCTCCTTGTTAATGTAACTTTGTGAACTCTTCACAAACATGTTACCACTTTGCAAACCGAGGTTATATTACTTATCTCAGAGGAACAGAAAATAAAATTATTCCTATAAATTAAATAAAAATGCAGAACATTTACTATAAAGTTGATCTGGTCAGAGGAAAATGTTTTCCCATGTCACCAAAAAAAGAGCTGATAAAGCTGCTTTTTCATTAAAACTGATGTCCTCAGTGTAAACTCACACTTTCTGTCTGCAAGGAGAGCAGGAACAAAGGGGAGAAATAAAAAAGCACTAACTGAGTAACTTTTGCTGATTGTGTTTTACATCAGATGCACGGGAAGAGGATCCTGAAGCTGCTGCAGAAGATTTTCAGCTGGTTGCCATTAGCAACAGTGATCGACCAGAAGGTGCTGGTCCTGCACGGAGGGATCTCTGACTCCACGGACCTCGGTGTCCTCGCCAGAGCTGACAGACACATTGTGAGGAACCAGCATGTGATGACTAAAGTTGTTATTTTTCCACTATCCTTACAATGTGTGTAATCTGTGTTTTCTTGTTTTCCTTCAGTACATCTCGGCTCTGAGACCTCCGAAGAAGAGACACCACAGTTTGGCGGGAATATCCATCGACTCGGACACAGATGTGGACACCGCAGCCATCAGCAGGGTCTTCCAGCGTCGGGCCTCTTTCACATATCCCAAACCCCTGGGAACCCGAGATTGCTTCCAAAATCGCTCGCTGCAGGACTTCTCGGATCGGATCAGAGTGAACATGGAGAACCAGCTGGAGCTCAGCAGGAGGGAAGAGCCAACTCTGAACGCCCAGATCAACAAACCAGAGCAAGAATCTCTGTTTTTGTCCACCGACTCTGTCAGCAGTGACACCACCGTGGATGAGTGGAAACAGGCGAGTATGGAGCAGAGATGTTTTCTTAGAAGCTGCCAAGTAAACAATGAGCCTTTTGTGTTAGTGTTAGAATGAAATCAGTTTTATTATTCCAAAACTAGAAAAATGTAAGCAAGCCAGATGTTTAACAGGAGACAGCTGAAACAGGAAAAAAACAATCCACTACAAAATCCACTTTCTTTGTGTATTTACCACATGTGGATGCTTCAAATTATAAAAAACAGACAAAAAAAACCAATTTAATAAAAATATGTTTTTTTTTAAAAATGATGATGGGAAGAGAAAAAGCTATCCAAATCTACCAGACTCCCACCCTGATTAAATCATGAATTAACTGTAATTAACCACATTTTCACATTCACTAGCCACACTCAGGCCTCATTACTGCCAAAATGAAGGTTTTAGAGTGGCTTAGTCGAAGTCTGGACTTGAATTGAAATGCTTTGGCAGAACCTTAAACCTTCCAATTTGGCTGAATTTCAAAAATTCTGCAAAAAACAGTAGGCCAAAATTCCACCACAGCAATCTGAAAGACTCATTTCCTTGATTGCAGGTCTTGCTGGCGAGGATGTTATTAGATTTAGGGGACAACTACTTTTTCATGTAAGGCCGGTAGGTTTGGATAGCTTTTTGTTCCTTAATAAATATTACTCGATTTACTCTTGTTGCCTTTGTCTAATATTACAGTTTGTATGATGTGAAGCATGTAACTGTGACAAATTGTAGTAAGATTGTAGTAGTTTTACTCCCATTTATATTAAACAATGAAATAAATTAACACCTGTCTAACCTGACCACAAACTCACACTCTTCACATGTTTCTATACTGACTTATTATTTAGTCAGAGGTCATGACCTTTCAGCCTCACTCCCGCTCCAGTTATAGCCTGAAAGACACACTCAGACAGTAATCAACGCTCACCTAACAGGAGGTGCTGTGTGTTGCCTGCGTAAGACTTCAGAGGCTGTAATCCCCCACGTCACTAATCCCTCCGCTCTGACTTCAATCTACTTTTTTAAACTGGCCAGCTTTTTGCCCCGCTGCTGTTTCCACAGATTTTTTTCTGACTCTTCTGTTTTATTTTATTTTTCATCTTATTTAATGTTTATCTTTTACTGAATAGCAGACAGTGAAATTGGACTACGCACCAATGCTAGAAATGGTTATTATATATACCAGTAGAGAAACTTTAAAACTTTGAGTTCTTTGCCCCACCAGATCCTGGACCTGCTGTGGAGTGACCCGATGACTCAGGATGGATGCATACCCAACGAGGTGAGGGGTGGAGGCTGCTACTGGGGCCCTGATGTCACCGAGGACTTCCTAAACAGACATAATCTGCAGCTCATCATTCGCTCCCATGAGTGCAAACAGGAGGGCTATGAGTTCTGCCACAACCGTAAGGTCAGCTCAGTAATCCTACTGTTCGCTGTCCAAATTCAGTACTTTCATACCAAAATCAGCCTCACTCTAAAGTATCATACGTACCATAAACCTCTCCCCTGATCAGCATCAGTGTTTCCTTCCTCTTCAATGACAGTTTGTCCTTTCGTTCATTCATTCAGGTCCTCACTCTGTTCTCTGCCTCCAATTACTATGATGTGGGGAGCAACAGGGGGGCTTACGTGAAGCTGGGCCCTGACCTTGTGCCTTATTTGATTCAATATCAGGCCAGCAGCATGACCAGAGAGCTCACTGTGAGACAGAGGTACTACTAACACTCACTTCATTAGATAAATTCTTCATTATCAGATCATCTCTTATTTCACTTAATTCAAACTTGGTTTAGTTTTAAAAGGCTAGAGTAGCTTTGCATAATTCAGTGATCAAAATAATCCTTATATTGATTATGCAGGGCCTTGGAGCAGAACCTCAGTTCATCCACAGTCTGAAGCAGATCTTCAGACCTCTGTCCACAGTCAGAGATGTGTGCCAGAGCCAAGAGTAGAGAGAGTAGAAAATACTGTCTGATATGGACCAAAGCCTGGGATACACCTACACTGACCTTCTAATGGCAAACTTTGGCCACATTTAATATGAGTAGCATCCATTATAACAGTATACACAGGCCAGACAATAAGGGAAAGTACAATAAGCTCCCTTTAAACAGTCAATAAAGAAGCTTTCTGAAACTAGTGGTTTCAGCACATCTACACAGCTTATCTACATTATTAACTTTAAATAGATATTTCACAAATTAAGCACCTGAGATATTTCTGACGTTGATGAGAAACGTTTTTTTTTCCACGCTGTCGTGTTTGCCGCTCGTCGTCTGCAGTGTCGGGCGAACCGAGCGCTCAGCTCTCAGAGTCCTGCGGGAGCAGCTGTTTGCGCACAAGTCTGACCTCCTCTGTGCCTTCAGAAAGTTTGACAGCGAGAACACAGGTGTGTGTAGTTTGAGTTTCATAAACTGATTCATTCCTCATCGGATCAGACTTTACTCTTTGTTGCAGATCTTTTCTTCTTTTTTTCCACTGTAGTTCTCAAGAGATATTCACTTGCTGGAAAGAAATATGAGCCCACAGCTTTGTATTTGTGTGGAACATAATGATCCCCGTGCAGGATGAAAACAACGTGTGGGCTGGGCAAAAGGCTAGCTCAGAAGATTTCAGAGTTTCACAGAAACTTCTGTTTCAGGGATTTAATTTCACTTACAATAGACAAACAGCTTTGCCTAACACAAAACAGTGTGAAAAAAAGGTACTTGGATGGATGTTGTTGGATTTTTCAACATATTTTTGGATAAGCAAACATTTGATTCTCTTTGAAACACTGCCTACAAGTAAAGGTAGTTTATTAATTATTATACACACAGGATTTGAAAAACCTAAAACAGAACTGAGTTAGCTTTTGCGTTGGCTCTAACAGTCTTCCTGATGCAGAGAAAAACCCTGCTGTTTACATTTTCTGGGCTTTAATGTGTCACAAAATAACAAAGTATAATATTTAGTGTGAATGTTTTCAAACTGTGTGGCAAAATAATTCTTAGATATAGTCTAGACAGTGATCAAACTTGGATTAGAGCTTTGCGCTGTTATAATTAGTATGACCTTTCACCTCTATTAGGTCTGGTTTCTCTGAACGACTGGGCCTCTGCAGTGGAGAGTGTGATGCATCTGGATCTGCCCTGGAGGATGCTTCGCTCTCAGCTGGTCACCTGCAAGAACAGCGAAGGCACGATAGACTACTACGAGTGGTTCAACGAGCTTGCCATCACAGGATCCAAAACAGATGTAAGAACTCACCGGCTCTGTCTTAGCTGATGTAGCAATGTTTACATGAAAATGCAATAATGTAATATTGAGTAACTTTAGAAAAGGGACTGAGACTCAGGGAGTTGTACAGAAGTAGAAAAGATAAACTGCCCTTCCACCCTTGAAATTGCTTAAATGGCTAAAATAATATGAATACAAAGGAACATTGATTTCTGTCCTTTTCCTGGCATGGTGTGTATTCCGTGGCGTCATGCTGCTGTCATGTGTTGTTGACTTAAATTATTTGTAAAGGATATACCTGTGCATCATCGATAACAGGTTTCCTTGTAACCTTCCTGTCTACCCAAGTAGAATGAGATAGGAATGAGAGTTGCTTCAAGATGGCACAGTGAGATAGATTTCCAGGTCACAGGCAGGAAAACAGAGGTGGTGAGGATGTACAAAATGGAAAATGAGAAAAGCCCCATGACACCAACTTGAGACAATAAATGTCAGAAGTCAGTTAAGTAAAGTGACCTCTTTCAATACACTCTAGGATTGGCCTTTGTTTTGTTTTGCCTTTTGGGAAAAGGTGAAAACCTCCTTAAAGATGACTAAGAACATCTTTACCAGAATCCTAAAATTAACATCTGCGTGGGAATAAATCTTTTCAGTTGCCAGGTTGTATTCAAGCAGAGTTTTGCTGCTTAAACAGCATTATTTTTCTAACCAATCTGAAAGATGCTGCATATAAAATATCACAAGAATGCTGCAGATGGTCCTTTTGTGCTTTATTTGTGTTGTTTTATGACTTTGGGACTTTCTTTCTCATTCTTTGCAGCATATTGACCAGAGTCTGCTGGAAACGCTGTATCGCCACCGCTCCACTTTGGAGACAATCTTCAGGATTGTAGACACAGACAACTCAGGTAAAACACCCACTGTTTATGCTGTTCGATGCAGGAGCAAATCTGCTAATGGGATATATTATCCTTAGAGCTCAGTTTTGCATCATTCCCAAGTAATAGCACAGAGAAAAAATACATGTTTAAGTCCTTTCTATCACACACGTTCACACTCCAATGGATGAGCAACTTGGGGTTTGTATCTCGCCCAAGGATATTTGGCAAGCAGACTGGAGCAGCCAGGGATCAAACCACCAACATTCTGAGTAGTAGATGACCTACTCTACGTCCTGAGCCTCAACCAAATGCACTCAGTAGGAAATAAAGTGATCATATAACTTCAATTAAATGTCAGTTTTTGCCTTAAAACATTTAATTACATAGTAATATGTGCCTAATATTAATATGTAACAGGAGCCGTATTTAATTTCAGAAGACATGAAAGAAATACTTTTCTTCATTAAATAACTAAAATGTTTCTGTATGTATTGTGGCTTTGGATTTTTACCTCATTAAGATAATTTTTTTGTCATATTTAATATTATTTTGTTGATCTGCATACTTTTCTCTTGATTTATTTGTTATATATTAGTTATGTTTAACTTAATTTTTAACTGCTGCCAAAGGAAAAATGAATTACTTAACTTTTATAATCTACATAGATGATTGAGAGAAGGAGTAAAGTGTGTCAGGGCTCTGATGTGTCTGTGGGAGACGTCTGCTGAGCTTAGCCTCTGTTAATCCACCTGTAGCGTGCGAAACAGGCAGCAGGAGGTTACCGTCGCCTGATTCCTAACGAGGATTAACCCACTGATCTACTAGCCCTTCCATCCCGCCTCTCTGATCACATGCAAACACAGATAGCAACACTTCTTTATCAGTTTCTGCCTATTACTCCTCCTTGAACCTCTAATCTCCTCCTCCTCCACCTCAGGGTTCATCAGCATGCAGGACTTCCGTCAGACCTGGAAGCTGCTGAGCGTCTACCTGAAAATGGAGATCACCGACGAGGCCATCTCCGACCTGGCCATCACAATTGACAGCAACCATGACGGCAGCATCGACATTGACGAGTTCATGGAGGCCTTCCGGCTCACGGACAAGAAGAGCCGGCTGGAACGAGGACGCAGCATGTTCATGGGCACGACCTCCGACCTCACCAAGCTGGAGGGAGATCCCAACATTTGATGAAAAAGCGTGTTAAACAGATAGCTCGGCGTCCAGCAGAGGGGAGGAGAGGGCGATGCAGCCAACGCAAGCTGCTTTTAATGACGCACATAAAGATGCAGGATGATGCTGAGCAACAGCCGCCTGGATCACAGGGGATTAGGAGGAGGTTAGAGGTCAGGGTGTTTGACAGCGAATGCTCATTTGAAGCGGAGGAAGTGTGGGCAAAATGCAGCAGCTTGAGCAACTCACGTCTCCTTTATATTCTTAAAATAGTTCAAAACTGAAAAACAAAAGGCAGAAAATAACATAGAAAATAACAATTTTATAAAATGCAAAAATGGGTGATTTTTGCATTTTATATTCACTAAATATACTTTTAACAGCTTCAAATGTGACTCATGTCAACATAAAAAGATTCTCACACTCCAGATGTGTTAAAATGGACAATGTAATGATCCTGCTCGGATGATTAACAGTTAAAACTGAGTCAAAGAGCATTATGATGGGAAGGAGCACAGACACAAGAATCCTTCAAATATATGAAGAAATGTGTTAAATATATTAAAAGTGCTTGCCAAAGGTTTTTGGGAGGTAGCTTATTGCCATTATTTTTAACAGCATCTACATATTTTTTATGAATTTGTTGGATGTGGTGAAGAGGTATTTTAAGAAAAGGAGGAAGATAGGGTAACACATCTTATGGATGGATGTTATCTCATGGTGGTGCCAGCTGAGAACGAGACAGAATCTGGATGGTAGGGAACAGTTACCATATGATTGGGAAAGAACAGAGTCAATAGATGAGTCTTGGAGAGTAAAAAGGGGAAGGAGGAAGTGGAGATCAAGTGTACTGGTACAAGTTATTAAAGAACAAGAGAGCTGCAGTAACCACAGCGGGATAAGGTTATTGGAGACCATGAAGATGTGGGAAAGAATTGACTGTGGGGTGACTGTCAGTGATTTTTGCTTTGAGGGTGTTGATGGAGTTGTATAGAGGAGGTCAGAAGGAGTTGCATCTAGGAGGAATCCTGGAGAAATGTTTTTAAATATCTGCAACTTACTGGTGCCTTAGCAGTAGGAGCACTTGAAGTAAAGTGTAGTGTGGACTGATAATGTTTTCTGTGGGATTGCTCCTCCTGTCGGGCAGCAAATGAGCCCTCAACCTGTCCAGAATGGAGAACTCATGATTTTATTCATTTGACTTATAGGATGTATATCTACCTCCAGTTTCTGAAGTTTAAAGGTGTAGTCTGAGAATTTGGGAGATATGCTTATTATGTTATCTCAGCTGAGCATAAAGACAGGAAATGGAAAGAAACAGCTCGCCTGCTCTCTCTAAAAGGAAACCAAAGTCACCTAAATTCACCCTAAAAACACACTGTGTAATGCCAAAGCTGAGTTTGGTCATAATTTTGTACGTTATGACATCATCGCTACATGGTCGCAGAATAACCAGTTACTAAGACTACTAACATGTTAAATTCAAAGTAGTGTAATGTTACTTTATCAAATGTAACATTTTTACATTGTAAGTGTAACATATACACAACATTGTTTTGTAACACTGCGGTGACTCAGTGTGGCTTAGAAATAAGTAACTTGATATTTCAGCAGATGTAAGATGATATCTGTGTGGGTGATATCTTCTGAAGATCAGTAACGCATTTGTTTCTTTTATACACTGTAAAAGATAAACATTTCTAGGCCTGTTGCAGATGGGAGTAATTTATTTCATCGATGAGATTAAAAGTAAGAAATGCGGCACTCGGTGAATCCTGAAATGAATCCTGAATTACAGGAAAATTCTACAACAGCAAATATGGCGTCAGAAACTTAACTTCCAGGGAGGAAAAAGCTTTTTAAGGAAAGCTTTTTAAGCTGTTTTAATCAGATTGGACTGCTGATTGTATACATGTAGTTTTTAATCCTGCCACTACCATTAAAATTGAAGCTCATTTAAATTTTGCATTGCAATAACTGCATAAACAGGTGCCCAGAGGCATTTCAAGACAACTGTTGAGCCCTGAGAGAGCATACAGAGCAGCTGTTTTCAATCTTTATGGTAAGCTGAGCTAAGCATCTAAATCATTTAAATGATTGATCATTTTAACAGTAAATTCAACATTTTGCAGGATGAAGGCGTGATGTATTTTTTAGTTAAATCTGTTGTTCCACATTTCTGAGTATTATCTATTGCAACAAAAAGAGTCAGTGAGTCAGTATGAATGTGAATTTTACTGTCTTTTCTTCTAGTATGTTGACCATGTTAAACCTTTCCTGTAAATAAAAAAGTGTGTCATGTCTTACTTTCCTAAGACATATATGGAAAAATTGTTCAGTTGTTGCAGTTGAAGGTATGTAATTAGTTTCTAATTTGTTTAATTGAGGTAGCAGCTTTTTATTCATTTATTTTTCATCCTTATTATTTAAGAGCAAACATAAATCTCCAAATTTCCTTTGCAATCAATGATAGGCTGAAGTCTAGAAGCTTGGTCATCACTAAATGCTTTGTTTTCTCTCTGCTCGGCCTATAGTTGCTGTTTGCTTGTGGGTCTCTCTGCTTTCAGTTTTGTATTTACACCTGAAAAAACAGCTTTACTTGGTTGAGATCAGGCGGTTGACTTCGCCATTGAAGAATATCCCATTTTCTGCATGCTTTGTTATTGTCCATTTATACCATTAAGCAGAGAGTACAGCCCTCCTATCAGCAGTCACATCGTCACTAAACACCAGTAGTCCGGTTCCACTGGCAGCCACACGTGCCCATGCCATAACATTAAATCTACCATGTTTGACAGATAATGCGCTTTTCTTCGGATCATGGGCTGTTTTTCCCCATCCTTTTCCCCCTTCTTTCCATCATTAAGGTACAAGTTAACTTCGGTTTCTTCAGTCCAAACACTTTTTTTCCCAGAACTCTGCGGTTTCTTTTAGATGTTTTCTGGCAAAGTCCAATTTGACCTTCTTGTTCTTGTGGTTTGCACCTTTTTGAAAACTGGCTCCTTAGATGACTGTAGATTTTATGATAATATGCCTAACTCCACAAGAGTTTTCTTGAGTTGTGAAGCTGATTTTAAGCATGAAAAGAATTCAGTTATTATTCCTTCTTTTTAAGAATTTACCAAATTCTTAATTTGGCCACTCCTCAAATTTTTACATTTTCTCTGATAGGTTTGTTTTGTTTTTCCAGCCTAATGGTGGCCTCCATTACTTGGTCCTCACGTTGAGGATTCCAGTGAACAGTTACTAAATGAAACTTAAACACGTGGAATCAACTCCAGATCTTTTATCTTCTTATCCTCCTCAGAACCACTAGAAAGGGCACAATGAATAGGATGGGTCTCATGTCTCTAGTCCACTAAGATAAAGTTCTTGTATAATTTAATACACTTTAATTTTTTACTTGCACTCTAGAAACTTTACTTGTCATTTTTAAACTATTGACTGAGTTCACAGAATCACCAGCAGGGGGCACAACAGACTAGAGTACAGCTCTTCCTGCACAGCTCGGCTTCTCAGGACTGAAGAAAAGCGGTCACTGTTTAAGAGACAGGTGAGTAACAGAAGAGCAGGAGTCATTAGGTGGGCAAGCAAACACTGTTAGGATTAAAAGCCAACACACCCTGAAGTTGAGCTGCAGCAGCAAACGGTGAATTCTTGTGGTTTCACTCGCATTATCTCCCTGAGCCCTTACAGCCAGGGCTGTAGCTTTCTGCTCTTTTAAGTGGGTGGATTTTCAAACAAGTCCAGAGCTGCCTGAAGTTTCACAAAACAAAGTGTACACGTTTTACCTGGAGGAGGAGAATTTGTTTTGGTTTTTTTTGTTTGGTTTTTTTTTGCACAATATTGCTGGTGATTAAACACACTTTATTAGACACACCTGTTCAACTCGGTGCATTTAGGGTAAAGACTGCAGTCATGGTCGAGAAGTTCAAAATCAGCATGAAAGTGAGGCAGAAAGGCGATTTAAGTGACTTCTGCTGGGATTTTCCTGCACAACCGTCAATACGGTTTACAGGAAATGATCAAGAAAAAGAGGAAATATCCAATGAGCAGCAGTTCTCTGGGTAAAAGTAAAAATGAAAGAACGGGAAACTGTGGTTGCAGCTTTGAGGGATCAGAAATGCTTTGACTTCTGGGCTGGAAAAATTGTACCAAAAAAAGAAGAAGAAAGAAATCAGCTGAGGAGGGAGTCACAGATTGATTTTTCATAGAAATGACTCATAATAAAAATGTGAGGAATATATTTTGTTAATTAGAAAACAAAGTAGCATTAATATATTTCTGGGGGTTTTTTTATGTGTAAGCATCTTTAAAAGTCCTATGAAGCGTTGGATTAGGTTCACACTGAATAGAAAAAGTCTTAAAATGGGAGAAATAGATGTTCAGCACTTAACACTTACATTTCTCGTGTAGTTTTAAGGAATGATCTTGATCACCATGAGCGAATGTGGCAAATGCTGAACATGTGATTAAAAGTCATGCAGCTGAGTGTGGAGCTTGTTTGCGGTCTGTGCAGTCAGCACTTTCTCCAATCACATGAAGAACTGTAGAAGTTCTCCAGGACAGAGGAACCTACAAAAGCTTCTCCTGTTTTAAAGTCAAAGGATGGTCACGCCCAGTATTGATTAACTTTGGTTTTCACTGTAAAAACATGTGAGTGATGACGTTATCTTATAATCGCAATTTTAAACATTTTTAAAAATTATCCACTCCCCCAGAGACTGAGACTGAATGGTACCACCACCAACCCCAACACAGAGACTCTCTAACTAATGGGACAAAGCAGAAAGCAGTTAGACCCAGTTTTCCCAGAGTATTGTTCACAGTCTGCAGGTGGTCTTACAGTTGAAAAGCTGCTGGAGCTCTGGCCTAATGCATGTGAAAGAAAGACTCACAGTTTGATGGAGCATGTAGTGACGGGTGAGGTCAGGCATGACAGATTTGCAGGTGGTTGACTATAGTTTTAAGTAATAGTTGGTAACGGACACTTTGGTGTAGTTTCAAGTAATCCTAATCTATCTGTCTAAACCCCCACACCATTACGCCACCACCAGCACAAAAATTCTGACCCTACCATCTGAATGTTGCGGCAGAAGTTGAGATTTTTCACAAGCAGTGTCCAGTTTTGGCGAGACTGCGTGAATTGTAGCATCAGTAGTGGCACCAGGTGCGGTCCTCTGCTTCTGTGTGTTCAGAAGTGCTCTTCTGCATACTTTAGTTTTCACTATTGGTAATTTGAGTTACTGTTACCTTCCTATAAACTCAAAGCAGTAAAACCATTCTCTTCATCAACAAGGCATTTTCACTCAGACAATTGTCGCTCATTGGATATTTTCTCTTTAACTAGACGATCGTGTGGGAAAATCCTGATCACTTTCCCTTCCCTTTCTGCTCAGTTTGAACTCAGAAGGCCGTCTTGACCATGTCTACTTGCCTAAATGGGTTAACAAATAACAGACCCAGTTTTGTGGTTTCCAACTTAGAGAAATGAGTCACCGAATAAACACTTTAATCAAAAACACCGAGTGTCACTGTAATTCAGCGGCACACAGCTTTTGTTTTGCTTTAGAAAGAAGTTTTAGAGTCAAAACCAAGACTCAATTCACCAATTCCACAATCGGAGTATTCATCCTATTTTGCCAGTGTGAGACTGTTTCTACACAGAACATTTCATGGTTTGTCCTTGGTGTCTCACTGCCGTTTAATCTCTGGAGTGTTTAAACATTTCATTCTTTTTATTCTTCAGTGAAGTAAAAAAACACACACACACACACGAATAAAATTAAATGTACACTAGCAACTTTTTAAACTCTAGATGTGCAAACTGTCACTTATAAGTATGTCCTCTTCTTTTATATTGATGTTCTCTTGTGGTTCACTTTTTCTTTTTAAAATGCATCTTTGCTCTGCTCGCTAACCTTCATCTTAATTGATGTTTTTAAGAAATAGTTAAAACTGTTATCACTTTTCTTTGAAGTTCAATGAAAACATGCATGTTTTTGTTATAGCTAATTGTAAGAACTGTATTTACACTCTATATTGTTCAAAAACAAAACTAGGAAACTTTAAAAGTAATTTGGAATCACAGAAACTTACATAATTTAGAATAAAGTCACAGTACAAGTAAAGAAACTGTGGTTTCTTATATTTTGGGCTGGTAAAGAGACAAGAAGTGTAGGTTTTACACTCACTTGCTTTATGTATATGGAGTTAAACAACGGCATCACTTAATCAGGAGTCCAGAGGATAATCTCAACTCTACTGAAGGTCAGTCAAGTCTTAAAAATGTAAATAATTAACCTTTAATTTACCCGCTGAAAGAGAAAATGCGCTGACACCTGCGGACCCTGAAATGATCCCCTTGAAGGCAGAAATATATGATGTAAATTCTCAGAAGAGCTCAGGGAGAGGGAGCTGCCCCGAGGCCGTCAGGCAAAATAATAAACACAAGGCTGCTGCTGTGTACACATGCCATGTCCTCGCGGATTTGTAGATTTGTCTGTGATACAGGTTGACATGAGGGATAAACATGTAACCTCCTCTGTCCTTGGAAAATCTGTCAGAAGTTGTTCCTGTTTTACAGTCAGAGCGGTGACTCTGGAGGCCCACCCATCCCCAACACCCCAAATATACTGGATATACTGGAAAAAGTGAGTCATTGCTCCTTATTTCATCATGAATGAAAGATATATGCTTTATCAAACCGATCTGGACTAGCAGTACAGTAAACACTTAGTCAGAGTTATGAAGAAATTTCTTGGCAGGAATCATTTCCTCTCATGTTGGGACCAGGGTACAAGTACGACCCAGTTCAAATGTTTAACACTGTCATCTCTTCCTTAAACAACACTGTGTAAATATGCAAAAAGGGTAATGCATCAACTGTTTAATTGAGTGACAAGTCTGGACTGCAGGTAGGTACTTCTACTCTGTGTAAGTGCCTTAAAAGTAAGTACGTAAGTGCTTCAGTGTCCAGAAGGGTGATTCATCAAGATGCAAAAGACCTAGATTTGTATAGAAGTCCTCTTCCTCCCTCTGTGACGTCAGTTAACAGTTTCTGGGTGATTTTATGGGCTCAGAAGCGATCGTGGCTCAAGAGTTGGGAGTTCGCCTTGTAATCGGAAGGTTGCCAGTTCGAGCCCCAGCTTGGACAGTCTCGGTCGTTGTGTCCTTGGGCAAGACACTTCACCCGTTGCCTACTGGTGGTGGTCAGAGGGCCCGGTGGTGCCAGTGTCCGGCAGCCTCGCCTCTGTCAGTGCGCCCCAGGGTGGCTGTGGCTATGACGTAGCTTGCCATCACCAGTGTGTGAATGGGTGGATGACTGAATGTGTAAAGCGCTTTGGGGTCCTTAGGGACTAGTAAAGCGCTATACAAATACAGGCCATTTACCATTTTGAGGTCATATTGAATTAAAGATAAAATAAATTTTGATTTCTATCTTTTGTGGAAAATACACAGGGACCTGGTGATTTCAACTATGCATCAATTATTTTGTTTTGTTTAAACCCTAGTTAAAGCGTTTACCATTTATATCACAATATTTCTTTAATGAGTGCTGCTACATTTAATTCAAAGTTACACTAAACAAAAAAGTAGAAAGCTCCAAGTTGGAGATTTTCAAAAGATTTTTAGTAGATTAAAAGTTTAAAACATAATTTTAAGAGGAAACTGGTTGTGTGATCAGTTTTGCAGCTGGGATTTAGTTTATTTCTGCAGTTTATGATCAAGTTTTGTTTGGAAAAAAAAACACAGCTCCAGTTAAACTGAAATTAATCTTCCCTTTTCTTCCTTTTAGGTCAACACATTTATGATTTGTGCATGTTTTTGTGGACTCTCCAGGCCATGTAATTATTTGGAATTTAATGGCGATTCAAACCAAAAAATTAGCAATAATTTAAAAAGTATTATTTGCAGGTAAATTTTAAAAGAAAAAGTTTGGGATCACATTAGCTAATCTGAACCTAGTTGTAGGGGGAAAAGGTGTTGTCAATAATTGTTCATTGTATTTAACTTTTTGTAAAGAATTGAAACATTGTTACCACCTTTATGTTCAAAGTATTTACTCATATTCTAGCGTGTGTGTGATATGTGTGGAAGCTGGTCCACTGGAAATGGTTGTAAATGTCAGTCTGTGAGGATGTTTAATTGACTTCTTGCTTTTGATCCATCCTTATAGATATTACAGTTGTCTTTATTTAGCAAGGCTAAATTTGTTTCAAGCTTGTGGTCGCCTAGTTGAAGATGATGTTGTGAGATTATGATGAATGTGTTCTTTTCCCCGACATTTGACTGCAGTCGTTGTCCATGGTGCTGATCAAAAGCTGGAATGCTGCTGTTGATATTAAAGATTATTGGTATATGCTATTATTTTTACAGTTACTCTGTGTGTGTGTGTGTGTGTACAGGTAAGACAGTACTGGTAAAGGATTCAGGGTCACCTGATCCAGCCCCAACTATAAGCTTTATGAAAAGGAAAAGTTTTAAATTCCAATTAATGGACAACCCACAAAAATAGGTTTTTGTCTGTGTGTGTGTTTTATCTTAAAAGTAGTTACTGAGAGCATAAGGTGCTTATTGGATTATTGGTTATTTAAATAAAACCATTTGCTTGTGAAAAAAGAACAACCGACTAGTTAAGTCATAAGTTATTACAGTTTTTTTGTTTTTTGCTTTTGTATAGTATCACAGTAAAACAACATGAAACTCCAACTTTAGGCCACTGCTTAAATATTAATAAGGAGACATGTCAAGACTTTAACCTTGTTTATTCAGACACGCAACACTAAACTTATTCTAGAGGTAGGGAAATGTGGAAATTCCTTTTTAAAACAATAATTGAGGGCTAACTCTTAACCTCAATATGAAGTTCAGTTCAATATTTTCTGTATTAGGATATAAGAAAAAAAATAACCTGGTCTTTACAATTTTCTAAAATTATTTTAATCAGCAATAACTTTAAATGATCTTGCATGAGTGTCTCTCATGACGTTACAGTCGAGTTTCGACCTGCTCTTCTTTACAGCGTTGCGTCAGTTCATTGAAGTTTGAGCATTCATTTATGCACAGCTCTGCTAAAAATCCTGGATTTCAATCAGGTTGAAGTCCGGACTTTGACTGGACCGTTGCAACACCTTGATTTTCTTTTTAAGCCATCCTGTTGTAGATTTGCTGCTGTGCTTGGGATCATTGTCCTGTTGCCTAACCTAGTTTCAGCCAGGCTTTAGCTGTCAGACAGGAGGCCTCACCTTTGACACTAAAATCAAAAGCACGGATCCGTCCTGGCTTGCAGTAGTAGTTCACAACTATGTTTTTGGTAATAAGCACATGTAGCATGTACATGAGTACAATCTTTTATTCTGAGGAGCAGCAAAGAGCTTTTGTCACTATTATTAAATTAACCAATATTCAGGTTTTGGTTCTCCATCTTAAATTCTGATCAATAAATTTGAGAAATTCAGTATTTAAGTTTCATTTAAAATCAGAATATTTGAGCCAAATCCAAACCGCATAAACACAAAGATGAGTCTCATAGCTATACTGCTTCATCTTATTCAAGGCAGAAGTTTAAACAAAAGACATAAGACAGTATAAACTTTACACTTTTATTTTTTTGCAAATACACTAGAAATGTTTACAAAAGCACTGTAGAAACATCTGTGCAGTGTAAATTATCAAAAACTAAAAATGAATATTACTTTGAAATCATTTTGCACCTAACATGACAAGGGAGATTGTCATTTTCAGCAGCAAAACAAATTAGTATATCTATAAAGGAAATGTCTGTTAGTGACTTCAGGATATTGAAATGGGGGGGAAAAAAAAAAAACAACAACAACAAAAAGGATGGTATGGCACTAGTGCTCATCCCTGAAGGAGGGCTTCATTCATCTAGATATGTTACACAATATCGCCGCTTTACTAGGTCAAGATAATCAGCCTTCCAGTAAAAATCACTCCAGTTTGACAGAAATAATTCATTATTCCACAAGCACAAGTTCTCATACTCATCAAACACAAACACCCAAAACTTAAACCACGCCCAACACCGTTACAGACTCTTTGTTCCCAGTATGGCATACTGGGCCATCTTTTATACTTAAGTTTTTTTCAGTGTAGGGAAGAAAAAAAAAAAGCTAAATACAAAATGAATTACTATTTTACAATACGAACAAAAAAGAAAAGGAAAACAACATAAATATTGAAATATTCTGTGGCCACTTGCAAATATCCAGTTTATTTTACACATCTTTGTATTGCTTTGTCTTATAATACTGAGATTTTTTTTCTCTGCCCACAAAGAGCATTGATCACTTTTGTTTGTTTCGCACTGCGTGAAAATAAAATTAATACCATTAAACATGAAAAATTTCCTCTTTTTTTTTTTTTTTCTCTTAACTCTCGCCTTGATGTAAAAGGCACATACACTCATTCAAGCTCCCGCAACAATGCTCAAATACTTTCACACTTTCATTGTGGCACGAGTTTAAGGAAGGAGGGGAGAAAAATAAAAAAGTAGGTTTTGTGACATTATCGCGGGGAGCAAACACAGTGCCGGGGAAGATCTATGGGTGTTATCTTTGGTCAAGTTGGAATGAGCCAATGGGCTTAAAGGACCGGACTCAAAGGTCAGTATAGTACAGTGGAATGAGAGTGATGGGTCAAACACACACACACGTGATCCTCTGGATTAAGGTCTTTCAGGTTCAAGTCGATACATTTTAAAAAAGGTGAACAACAATGAACCGCGAGTTTGCACAGGGTGGAGGTCGCACGCGTGCTGACAAGTTCTTTTTTTTCTTAAAGGCCTTGAGTGAATTGATTTCACTTCAGAATGAGACTTCAACACTGTTGGAAATATTTGCTTTTGTGAACTGATACCACTATCTGTCCATTGAGGCTATAGCGAGAAAGGTGGTTAGCCTGACTCGGCGCCGAAACTGGAAACAAAGGGAAAAAGCTGGCATGCAAAGGAACCTGATATTTGTGCGCCAAATTATTAATTTTTTTTTTTTTTATTATTATTTTTGCAAATTGAAATCTTGGACACCACAAATTAAAGCTGGATACAGGTGTTTTATATACTAAATCAGCCCATCAGCATTGTAAGTGGTCACCTCGGACAACTTTTCTGGAGACTTAGAAGGTTACAGCTACTCAGAATAATGGAAGAGCGTGACCAAGAAAGATTACAGCGCTCAATAGCAACAAGCATGGATTATAACTAATGTGGCTTTTCTTCATTGGACAGCGCAGAAAGGAACGACTAAGGGCTTAAGTGCTCTTAGAGTAGATATTCAGTCTGTGCTATCTAAATAATAACCAAAATAGATCACCGTCTTGAAAATGCTGAATTGGTTTTGTTACTGCTGGAAAAGCAAGACAAGCTTTTTTCTGTTTCCTAGCTTCAAGCTAAGTTATGCTAACTGGCAGCAGGCCATAGTCTGAATGGACAGAGTGGCATCTAGATGTTCACCAGAAAGCAAATGTGGGTCTTTTTCAAACTTGCATTAAAGGACTCTCGACCACAGTGTTATTAAACCCAAACTCCGACTCCGGCCCCACTTCTCAATGACACTGAAGTGGCTCGGCCCTTTTGGGAACCTCCAGCGAACTGTTTGCTAATAAAATCCCCAAAGATACATGTGATATGGTCATATCACCTGCCAACAGATGAAAGAGAGGTTACAAAATATCTGTACTCATAACTGTAACTGCTCTAATTCCAATAAATGGCAGCAAACTGTGGGCTTTGTTTCTTGTGCTCAGGTGTCAGAGGGTTGGTACAAAAAAAAAAAAAAGCCCATGTGGTTCAACCCGAAATTTCATGTGAGCACATGTGGACCCCACATACAGATACACGTTCATAGGTTATGGCATTATTAGCAGCAATAACAAATACAAAAGTATATCAAAAAAAGAAGACACTCCTTGTGCTGAACACAAGTAACACAGAGGCATGGATGTCCGCTGTCCATTTACAACAACATCCATCAAAAGCAATACTAGCCAGGACAAACTGTTGAAATGTTCTTAACATATGGACCACTTTGCATTGAAACAACCAGGACGAAACATGACAAAAACGCAAACAAAAAGACAAGTGAAAATATACAGGGCACAATTTCCAGGCAAAGTGCAGGGAATTTTTCCACGCAGGCAGTATTATGGCCTTAAATTCACTTCCCCACTGGCTTCCATCGCCGGTGGGCTGGAAGGCGTGCCTGACGTGAAACGTGAAATGTAAGACAGACAGTGATTCGCGCGCTGCGTGCCGAGTTTGCCTTCCATGTCTATAGCTCCTTTGCAAACATAATGAAGAGCAAATGGTCACGGCACACGACAGTGTCTTTGACAGATCAGCTGTAAATACATTTACATAACAGGACCAAAGGGGAAAAAATACAACCCCCCCCCCAAAAACTGGTAGGCTTGTGTGAGGACTGGTTCTAGCAATCCAAATTGTGCTTTCTCTAATATGTAACAGTGTAGACGTGCAGGAGCGCGAACACCAGAGCAAGATTAGTGTCTTTCAGCACACCGAGAAGGACTGCTCGCTGGACTTGGTCAGAGGTATTTCATCAGTTCCCCTTTATATATGTACAAGATTTTTCCAGCTTATTTGAACGATGCACGAAAATAAAGAACACGCTGAACCATTGTAAGGCAGAAAACTGGCTCAAGTCTCCCTCGTAAGTTCTGTGGGTGTTCATTTTTTTTTTCTTCCTTTTTGTTTTGAAGTGTTTAACGATGCTCAGTGCCATTTTTCCTATCGGATTTACAGCTAACGAGTGAAGGTCTCAACCGAGGACTCGGATATAGCTGACGTCTGAATAATTCCATTTTTAAACCAGTGTTTTTTCTTCTGGGAAAGACAAATAAAAATGAGTCAAGGAGGAAGCAATTACAAAAAAAACTATTTCCGGTGTTGCACTTTATCGCGCTTATGTTAGGGGAAAAAAAATATTTGCGCGCCCTCCAGGAAAACAGGACACTGAAGTGTAAGATAAGGTCCACACACACGTTCACTGACTCATACTAGAAGTCCTGTGTGTGTGTGTTTGTGTGTCTCTGTACTATTTCATTATCTTAGGAAAAAAGGCAAATAGTTTGGCTCAGTCTGTTCCACGTATAAAAGAAAATACCAGGTAAGGAAAACCGTCGAGTCTTCTGAGCTCAGGAGCTCAGAGTTTACTCTGCAGGGGTTTTCTAATCTGTTGGCTTAAAGTTTTCTCCTCGGACAACACTGACTGACAGGCTAGAGAAGGAATGCGACAGTAACAACACCCCTACTGTTGTTTGCGTGTATGCAAAATGCTCTGCGTGTCTTGTTAACCGTTAAATTTTTGCTCAGAAGGTCATGCAGAGTGCTAGAGTGACACCTATGTATGCTACCATGTTCCCTCAGAAGAATTACAGGAAATAAAGAAAGCCGCGTCCTGGCCGAGCCCACCCGGCCAGAGTCCCTTTATCTTTTAGGGCCAACCAGGACAGAAATGAGGATTAGAGTGCGGGGTTGTTGGTTGTGCTGCAGCAGGCATAGAGGGCCATGCTCAGCAGGTAGAGTGGAGGAGGACAGACAGTCTTAAGAAGGCTCAGTGAGAGGAGCAATGTCTTTGTTGACTAAACAATTACTGGGGTTTGTGTCCGACCGCTTTCCCCAACCCCCAAAGTGAAGTGAAAATGAGCCCACTGTTTATGCAACCCCCCCACCCGCCCGTTATAACGTGAAACCCCCGTGCTGCTTCCTCAGCCCCCTTCCTGAGGGGATCCTCGATCAACACTTCTGTGCCTCCACTGGAGACATGGCAATGTAGGAACCGTTTTTCATTGGCTGGCTGGCCGGCGTCTCTGACGATTCATCCGTTTTGTCGCTGACCGGAGTGTAGGCCGTGTCATCTTTCGCCGTCTGTGCAGGGAGAATCGAGGATAGACGTCAGTACAAACAACAGAAGTGGCAAAAAGTCCGCTTATTAACATTAAAGATATGAATAAATGCTCTGAAATGTTTACACTACAATGCAAATGTGCACCAGCTGTACAAAAACAAAGCCACCACAAAAAACATTAACTTAAATTAGGGAAAATAATAATAATAATAATAATAATAATAATAATAGTAATGATAACCACTGTGAGGTGAGAAAATGTCCCATAATGATAATTAAAATGATAACAATGAGAGATGGTGGATAACAAATTAAAAAGGAGAACAGAAAACAAGGCAAAACTGAAGACTTACAGCAAAAGAATGAAAAGCTTCAGTAAAATCAATACGTTTTACTTCATTCTAAAACAGAAAAGGAAAAAAGGGGGGGTTACAGAAAATTAAAATTAGAACATGGTTAATACAACATTTCTTCACATTGCAATTAAGCATCAACATCCTCTTTGTGCTTACATCTAAACTTGGATGCACATGCGTATGTTCAGGAACAGCTCTGGGAAATATTTGCCTTTGTAAAGGAGACGGTGCTCGGCTTAGCACAGGGGTTCACAGCTGGCCTGGCTCCATCTCCAAATCTCTCAGATTATTCATATTGTGTAATCAAAAGCCAGAGAAGTAGGTGCCAGCGGGTAAATTCTGAACTAGAGGACCACATTTTGTGTTTCCATTTTTTCTGCTAAGCTAGGCAAGCTGTCCTCACGATTAAGTTTCACATGTGGCCACGCAGAGACGCACACAGTGGTATCAATCTCATTTAAGAGATTAGCAACAGAAGCAAATATTTCTTCAAGCTATTCCTGTAACATGTAGCAGGCCTCCTTCTGCACACAGAATAGCAAACTGTAACAATCTGAGAGCTGGGGCTTCAAACCAGCAGTCCTGCACTGTTAGAGATAACAGGGGGAACGTGCTGTACATCATCTCTAGGCTACTATCGTTCAATGAACTGCAGCTACTACGCTACATTCATGTCTGGTCTGGCTGAAAGGAAATGTTGGACAACTTTTGCTTCCTGAATTCAAAATGCATCAGCTGTTAAGGAACGTTCAACAAGGGGAAAAAAAACCCAAACCGCATCACGTGATCCATTCGTATTGTGGAAAACTGCTCATGCTGACTTTGCTGCGCAGATATCATGCAATGTGTTAGTTAACATGCTGTGGGTTAAACCTGCAGCTGCTCAGGGTCGATGGTGGAGGAAGTTGTTGTCCATGCAAGAACCAAATGATCAAAACCTTTAAGACTAGTGTTTACTGCAACTTATGACTAACGTCTAACTACCAGACTTAGTTATACTGTGAGATAATGTCAGTGGGCAGCACACACCTCAAAACAGAGTAACTCTATCATTACTGCAGTTTAGTTCACGGCAGAATGTGGCAGTCCCTACCTTCTTCTGGCGGTTTCGGCAGAACAAGACGAGAAACACGAGCAGCAGGATGATGCCCAAGCCCACGATGAGGACGGGGAAGTTGGACACAAGAGTCACGATGAGGAGCAGTGACCTCATCTGGCCTGCTGACTCGTCGTCAATAGTCGCCGTCTAGAGTTGGGAAAGATGACAGTACTGACTAAGCAGTTCACTCGCGGTTAGTCAAACACGTTAAGCTGTGCTAAAAGATTAGATCCTCACCTCATTGACGAACATGATGGGGAAAATTGTCTCGGTGATGTTCTTCGTTTTGCTGTGGGTCAGAAAGACAAGCACGACGAGGTCAGGGGGAGACATCTGGCTCAACATGTGGCTGAAATGGTGTCAGAGTATGTGGCAACAGTAAAGTGGGTCAGAGTTCAACAAAGCCTGACTTACGGAAAGCCTTTGACTCTCTTCAGAATGATGTTGAGCTGAGCTCTCTTACAGGCACGAATGGGAACTCCTGTCGTCTATGAAGAGGAGAGCGAAGACAAAAATTGGGGAAGAAGTTTAATTTTCTTTTTTTCTTTTAAGAAAAACTGCAGCAACAAGCATGAAAAAAACCCTGAAAAACTAAACCACATAATTTAGATTCTAAGTTAAACAGTATCAGACAAATATATGTTTATAATTCCCAAACTACGAGATACTTTAGCTATTGTTTAAAAACTTTCTTTTCCTTGTTTGGATTACTGTACGCATGATATCACACAGATATTCTTCTCCCCCCATCGTCAGAAAAATGCGATTGCTGTCGTCTTTCCATCTATGCGTATTATTTGAATCTTTATTTCACCAGGAAGTGAAACTCTTAGCCACCAAGTCACAATGCTACCGCAAGTATGTGCTCTGAGCATTTGTCAGCAGAGACTAGGAAGGTGGTGGATGCAAAAGTAGATCACAAAAAAACCTAAATCTGTTGTTTTAACATCACTGCAATTTGAAAAGTGACTTGTGCATGAAAATATAAAGATAAAAAAAATAAAACTCAACTAAAAGACTTCATTTAACTCACTCACTGTTAAAGTGATGCCCTGTTTATGTGATGGGGATGATCAGTACAATAGCAAAAACAATTCAAATAATATAGCTGAACACTTTTCTTTTTTTTAATAAGAGTGAAAAACGAAAAATCATGTTGCATGCATGTTGAGCACTTATCAGTAAAATTACTTGTAATGACGTAAGCCGAACACAAAATAAAATGAAGCCCGAACAAAAAAAAAAAGAAAAGAAAAAAAGTCATAAAGCAACCACTCTAATTTGGAAGGACAGATCGAAGTCCATTACACACTCATTAGTCATGATAACAGCACTGAGTGTTCAACATACCGGCTGCAGATCAAGATACGTCTCGTGCTCCTCCTTGTTGGGGTTAAGGCCATCGATGGCGTTGATGTAAGCAGGGTCAGCCTGATAAAAGTGTGGGAAGGACACCACGATGGGAGCGCCTTGAGGGAAGCAAATCAGAAATAAACATGTTGAGTCATATTTCTATCTTAAGATAGAAACGAGTGTCAAGGAAAAACGATAAAAGTAGTAACTTGAGATAACGGCTAGTGTTTTGTGTGATATAAACATGCGCCCGTGACTCTAAATGATATAATAGAAATGACAGCTTATGAATGTGTGTTTTAGATTTTATTGAGCGTTGGTAATGATTAGCTGAGAACGCTACTTTTCTTTAAAAAAAAAAAAAAAAACTAATGTGATCAGTCCTTTAGCAGAGGAGACATTACTCCTTAAAATGACTCCACACATTCCAAAATGATGCATTAGCGAAACAGAAACGCTATGAAGGGTGCTCTGTCATAGGAGTCAAGTATAAATAGACGTTGTCATTCAGACAATCAAAACAAAAATTGGATTTTTTTTTTCACTTTTTTTTCTTTAAAACATTCAGATTTTAGAAAGTGTTGAGCACCAAATATTTCTCCTTTTAAAAAAAAAACAAAACATTTAGATGTGGTTTGAAATGCAACATCCTCATCTTTTCGTCTCAGTCTGAACGGTCCGGCAGATAAAGTGTCGGTACAAGAAATGCTGGAAGAAAAGCCACGTTGAAAAGCCGAGTCTCTAATTATGGAGATAGGTTTGTGATGTCTGCATGCACAAATCTTGAACACTTGCAGCGTGGACAGTCTGTGCTAAAGATCTGATTTGAGAATTTAATCTCATTTGATTGTAGCCAAAACAAATTCCCTTTTATTTTATTAAATTTAACCTTTGAAAGCTGCTGTTTCTAAAACCCACAGAAGTTTTAAAAAAAGGTGGGTGCAGGTTGAAACTGTCATAGCACTGCTACAATGAATAATGTTTTTTTCCTGTGGTTACACCGCTCAGACAGTTTCAGGATGACACCACTTTGTATATCACGGCAGGCCTGATGTTGATTGGCTGAAACGTCACATCACACCAGAGTTTCCTTTATATTTGAATCACAGGAAGCGATGCTGACAGCCAATCATGTTTGATTATGGCTGAGTTTAATCAGTAGCAGCCTAATATAAAACCATAAAACACATTTCCAATTTAAGAGTCTTACAGTGTTTTTTTTTTTTACTCAAATGTAATAAAATCATAAAAGTGATTAATTAAATGAACAAACAGAAAAGTTTAGAGGTTACTGTATCATATCTTTGCTTTAAGCCCAGTTAAGATCACATTATCAGAACAACCGTACTCTCCTTAATAACCACCATAAAATAGTTCAATAACCCCCCCAACCTCAGTCAGCACAGTTAATTATTGAACCACTGAGTAAAATCTGGTCTGCTCAAACAGTGGGAATGTCAGATAGCAGCCAGGGCACAGGGTTGCTGACTGAAAGGACCTTTGAGGGGTGGGGGAATGGGGAGAAAAAACAAAAATGTGTCATGGGGCCAGTGTGTGGGGGAAGTGGGTAATTGGGGCAAGGGAGAGGCTGATGGTGGGATGGCTCGGTGCTCCTACCTTCTCGACAAACGCTGACTTTAAGCACCCCGGTGCCGAGACAGTCACCAGCTGGCACACAGAAGCCTGCGTTGGTGGGGTTGTTTTTGGGGCTCATGAGGACGTCATTAGGGGGTGCAAAGCGGTATGCTTGAATCCCTTTCACATCCACGTCTTCCACATAGGCTAAATGAATAGACCTGAGGAGAGAAAAAAAGCGCTCATCACTTAAGGACTTCAGGACGGGTTTAATAAAGACCGCAAGTGCCATTCAAGAAGGAAATAGTTCCCTTTATATTTATAAAGCTTCTAAACAGAATGACAAGGGTCATTTCCTGTGCTATCCGGGCCTAACTCTTTCCACCTGTGTTTCCATTGGATGCCTTCTCAGAAGTTGTCCTTATCAGTGTGTTTGTGAGCACACAGTGTGCGACTCAGCCGGCATTTCCTTTCATTAACCTCAGTTGAAGTTCTTGTCCTCACCCCACCGGGTGCTTTGCCTGTAAACAAATTTAAAGCCACATAAGCATGCGCACCTGCAGAGATCAGCAGCGAAGATGTAGAGCAACTCGTTCCTGTTTATCAGTGGGTGGAAAACTGCGCCGTCGGTGCCGTTGATCATGTTGCTCTGATTGGATGACCACCACGACATTTCCCTGTTGATCAAGAAGAACCAGATATTAATTTGTAAAAAAAAAACAAAAAAAAAAACCCAACCAACCAAGTATTAGTACTGCTCTAGCTTGCAGTTCCACAAAAAAGCAAATATTAAAAGAAATTATACTCATTTAACCCCCCCCCCCCACCACCACCACCACCACCACAAATTCTCCATCAGAATTATTTTGCAACCCGTTCTCAGCCTTCACCTTCTACAACAATACAATCTTCCTAAATGCCGAAATAAACAGGGGAAAACCCATAAATATTTCATCTCTCTCACAGCTGCTATTCTTTGGACATTATGTTTTTAGCATTTGGCCTTACTCACATTTCCGGTCTTATAAGGCAAGTGAGTAGAAAGCAGGGAATAATCAAGGTCTCTCGAGCTGAAAAATCAAACTGCTGACTGCATTTACACCCATACCACCACTGTGCTACAGAGTCACCACAACAGCAGCCATTTTTGTACGAACAAGGAATTTTGGTGCAGTTGGGCCGTTTTTGTGTCAGAAACCGAGTATTTCTGTATTGCTGCATGAAAGTGAGTACTTTTTTCAGCACACACAGTACTCTAAACACACATTCAAAGTGCAAGGTTGATGTGGATATCCAAACATCCATTTTGCAACCCCTCTCCCCCTAAAGCCAGGGACCAAAGACTTTCCCCTCTGGACTTTCGGATGAACATTGCATAACGTAGTAAATGGTACTAAGGTGCGTGGAAGGAAGAGGAAGCCATTTGCTGGCTAGAAAGTGTTTCCTACCATTCAAGAAACAATGAAAATAAAACAGTTTATATAAAGAAAATTGAAAGTGCCCTGTATGAGTTTTTACCTCAGGCCGTTCCACGTGTCGATCTTCCCATAATCCAAGTAGTTCTGCTCACCAGTGTGGAACACAAACTCTCCTTCATGGGTGCCATTTTTCTGTTGGACAGACAATAAAACTGCTGTCAGCTGCTGTGATAGAAAACTGTGCAGGATGGTAAACAGATGTTCTGCTGCTATAAGAACATTAGCAAAAAAATTCTTTTAATTCAGCTTTGTATTTGTTAGTGCAACCACAAGTAACCAAGTGAAGATTAAACTTCAGTTTAATTCCTTATTTTGAACAACAAACTGATCAGAACTCAGTTGAAAAACAAAAAAGCCAAATACCTAAATTTTCTGTTACCCCCCCCCCCAAAAAAACCTGACTAATTAGTAATTGTCTTTAAGTCACTCTAAATGCTACACTCAGGATCACGCGGTTGTGGCGTTGCTAAGTTACAAACAATACTCTATAAACAGGAAATAAAAGTGTCATCAATCAGCATGTGAGCATTCTGAATTTTCTTACATGACATTACCACAGACTTCCTCTTGTTTTTCCTTGTGTGACTGACCCCTAACAACAAGAGAAAAAAAAAATCTCTAGGAACAACAAAGTGAGTAAAACTTAAATGGTAGCTGAGCTTACCTTCCACATTAGCCCAAAATATTCATCTACTTCAGGCTTCAAGGAGTGGACTTTTGTGAGAAGAGGGTCTTTAAAGCCCCACAGAACCTCGTGCACAGTGCGGGTCATGAACATTTCGACACCGAGGCTGTTGATGTACATGGAAACTAAAGTTCGCAAGAAGAAGGAGTAGGAGTTCAGCTCGTTCATTATCGCCTAAGGAAGACGGACAAAGAGAACAATGCTACCATCAGATGGCTGGAGGCAAAAGGTGAGAGTGCTCCCATCACACACAATGGAAAAGATCACTGAGTTATTAGTTGAGTCTTCCTTGGCCTGGTGCCTTCTGTTTATATGTTCCAAAAAATAAAAATGCTACAATGAAAATTTTGGGAACATGCATTTGAATGTTGTCCAAAATCTACTTGACCTTCCTGCTTTTAGTCATAGAAATCCATTCGCTCACCACAAAGGGGATGTTGACAGTCCTGACGATGTCAACCTCTGGGTCTCCGACGGACTTCTCAGGCACAAAGACAAAAGTCTTTGGGTTCAAGGCGTAAACTTTGGTGCCATTTTCCAGGAAGGTTACATTTTCCCGTGGCCTGTACTCCCTGGTGTGGACAAGACATTTGTCAGTTATTCCAAATTTCTTTTGTTTTGATTTCACACATCAAAATACCTTCAGATGGGTTTCCTTAAACAGGGCTTTTGCAAACATGGCTAAAATATTTCACTTTTCCAACATTACATATTACAGACATATTTAAATTTCTTCACAAACTAACCTGTAAGTGTAAGGTCCGATCTGTTTAACAGATGCCTTCCCACCTGCCATGAACATCTCTGGATTAGTGACGTTGAAGAAGTAATACTCCATATAAACAGGTGGAGGTGGATTCTTCCATGACTCGAACACTTGGCTCTTCTCTGTTAAAGTAATTTCCTATTAACAAAAGAAGAAAAACATTCAAAAACAGGAAAAACAGGAATAATATCTCCCAAAGCATGAAGTGATGAGGATGTTGCTGCGCTGCATTTGATATTAGGAGTGCTTTTAAAACCCTTTTCTAGTCTCAAAGAGGACCATCTGAAAGAACACATGGCACCTTTCAGCAAGGAGCTGGTGCCGGGCCAACACCTCAAAACCCAGAGGGAAGCAGAGAAAAGTCCTTCACAGCTGAAAAGCCATCAGCATAGCCAGCCAGTCTTAGCAAAAACTGAGCACAGTCTCCAACTTCAGCAAGCCTAGGCAAGAATCTGACAGTGGGTTTTCAGTCCGCCCACGGTACTCGCATATTGGAATGAGAAAAACATGGCACTTAGTAGCGTTAGCCATCATACTGCATGCAGGATGTCAGGTAAGATTTGCAGCCAAAATACAGAAAAACAAAATGACCACAAAAACGCTGAAAACAGCTTCAGACATTTCCCAGATTCTTTGGCTAAACTCCTGTGGAAAAAAACCTAAACAAAAATGAAGGTCTCTAGTACATAAAGCGTCTGTAACATTAACCTGGACACCACATGGCTGAACATGAGGAACGGTAACAATTAACTTGAGCTGCCAGCTGTAAAAAGAAAATTAAAGACCTTCCAGTATGTTGACCGTTTGTTGACCAGAAAAAACAAGCAAACTCTTTTTTTTCTCCCATTCCTGCCAGTTTTCTAAACTTAGTGTGGAGAAATGACCCACTTCCGTCTGTGTCTTTCATTCCTCAAATGATTTGTCAGCTGAGCGGTGCTCTTTAGAGATCCTATACATTGTCCTCTGTGGCTTCTCACAGGCACTTACTGTTGTGAAACTATAGCTTAAGGTGTGGCTGCACTTCCTGTTTGGGTTAACATCTTGTTTTACTTAAAACTATTGTTTTCCGAGTTTTGTTACATCAGTTCCTCTTTTCCTGCTCAAGAAAACCACATATCAGATTATCACAGGGGTCAGCTAAAATATCTACTTTGATCAAGTGGGACAACTGATTAAAGAGGGGAACAGAAGATTAAAGCAAACTACAACTGAGTGAAAAAGACTAATTTGGCTGATTTGGTGTTGATGTGATTAAAGATTTTACCCTTTTAGTCTTCTGTTCAAGCCTGACTACAACCAGCAATTAGTTTCTTTGCCAATTAGTATTTATTCTGTGAAAAATAGTGCAATGTAAATTATTCAGAGACTAAAATTGTGAATTGTGAATTATTACTTTCAGTCTGACATCCCAGGCAGATGACTACCCAGTATGAGGAAGAACAGAACTTGAGGTACTTAAGAAGTGAGACTCTCTTGAGTTTTGAAGATCCTGTTTCTTAATTAAGAGCTCGAATAAAACAGCATGAAGTGAGAAAGAGTGCCACCATCATAAGATGTGTCCATGCGCTAAACAGCAAGCAAAAATGACCCAATTTGTTCCCTTTTAAAAGAAAGCGTCTCACTTTCGAAACAGGTTTGAGTCAACGTCGGGCTTTTTCTGTGAGACCGTCTGTGACGTTAGCCTGCATGGATCCCTATGTTTGCCAAACCTTGAACAAAGGTCTTTGGAAAGTCCTTCATCAAAGTTGTATTAACATTATTTATCTCTCAGAAAAACCTTGAACAAAAAAAAAAAAAAAAAGATAGCTGAGGGACAAAGCAGGGAGGCTTTTCAGTGCAACACAGACACACTGCTTTTATTCGCTGGTGGAAAAATCGAAATAAACTGGACCTTTGCCAAGCAACTTCAGGTACAACTAAGGTGTGGCGTCACAAGCTCCTGCTTTGATCAGCAAAAGAAAAAAAACAAACATTGTAAGCATTGTAAAAATAAAAGCTTTTGTAAATTTCTTTGTGCTTCCACAGTGTTGAAGCTTTTACATTTAAACTGTGCCACATTTTGAGTTTTACCAACATGACCTTGGGTCTTGGAGGCTTTTATACTACAGTGAAAACACAGCTGAGGAGTGGCGTGAGTGGGTGTTCTCTTCTTTTCAGTTTCGTCATCTGAGCTGAACGACTTGGGCTAGGCCAAGCCTGGAACAACAGCAAAGAATTAGGAGAGATTGCTCCTTAACAAAAATCATACCCCTGAGGGCAAGACGTCTGTCAAATTCTTCACATGACTTTTATGCCTCTTCCTCCACACCCGGCTTACCACAAACTCAAGAGTTTGTGCCTGGAGGTAACCCAGACTTGCCCCAAACACCTCGGCTGCTTCTTATTACAAAGAGACGCATTTAAAGTCAGATTAGATAGATTTGTTTGGAGTTGGTTCAACACGTACGAGCCAGCCTAACTCAACGGGAAGACTGTGGTGAAAGAGGATTAGCTATGCTGTCATTTCATGTAATCACCAGCCACATCAGAATTAGGTCCCCTGTTGATGAACTTTGACTAACTCTCTTAATTTGGGTCCCCTGGGATGGTGCCGTGACTGCGAATGAGAGAAAAAATGCGACCCCGACCTAAATTTAACCCCAGGAGGGGGAAACCATGTCAGTGAGGCAGCTGTTATTGGGCCTCCAACTTGGACCAAATAGAATGTTAAACATTTCTGCTGAGCTGATTTTAGCCTTTTCCTCCTTAACAGGAAGATGCCATTTTTTTGAAGTAGGAAAGAAAAGGCAGAGAAGTTTTAAAGTACTGATAATGATTTGCAGAGGGCATTCAACACAATTTGTGTCAGTAAGAGGAATGTGAGGCATTTTAAAGGGCAGAGAGCAGCAAGTTTATCTGAGAGAGGGTGTCAACTGGCAGCACCCCCGCTCCATCACCCCATCCATGTCCTAAACTACAATAAAAAGAAGACATTCATGGTTCGGGCTGACCCACCCCTAATGCCCCACCAGTCCGCAAGCATGCAGACACTTAACTGCAAAAGTCCAATGGTGAAAGCAGATTTTTGAAGCAAAAGCTGTTTCTGTCTAAATTTGAATCCAAATACAGTAAAAAACAAATGTTTTTTACTGTATTTGTAAAAAACAAATACAGTAATACGTATTTGTTTTTTACGTTCAAATACGTTCACTTGAGAAATAAGTCAGGCTAACTGACTTATTTCTCAAGTGAACGTTATTTTGTAAAATCACTACACAAAACTGAAACCCACTAAAATTAAGCATTTACATTGAGTAATTTTTACCCAGATAAAATTGCACAAGAAAATTGTGCTCACAGCAAAGCAGCGCTGCAATTTAAGAAATGTACAGGATTGCACTGTGTGCAGCTGTATTTTTAGGACCTACTTCACCAAAGAGCCAATTATCTTTGGCAAGATGTGAGGATTTATCAATCAAATAGATGCAGATTTGCCTGATTTATACAAGTTGGACGCTTGATTTTCAGAAAGAATGACGAGTTCTACACCATGCAGAGACAGATATAGACCCACCACTCTCAGTCTCTCTTGCCCGCTCACTCAACTCCCTTCCCCCCATATCCCCCCAGACCTGCAGACCACCCCCCAAACCAGATTTCTACTACTACTACTACTACTACTACTACTACTACCGGTGATCCCTCTCAGAACCCTAACACCTGAAAAAGACAGTGCATGGTGCCTGTATGAACAGAAATGTGCCATCAGCTCATTGCCTGGTACTGGAAAGGTTATGAAATGAAGATTATATATTGCTCGCATTTCACCCTAAAAATCAGCCGCATCTAATATAAGCAAACTGAATCCAGCGGGGACAGATCCAAAAAAACTGTTTAAGTTAGCGTACAAATAAGAGGAATCACTATGAAATGGGATAAGGTCATGACAAGCTCACCTCATCATATTCCCCCCTCACTGTGGGAGTTACAGGGGATTTCTACCTGCAGCGGTCTTTGTGGAAAACATTAAAACAAACCGAAACACGTCAAACGGCCTGTCTTAATTGAAGCTTGTAAAAAACAAAACAAAACCCTCGAAATCACAGAGCATTGTAAGGCGACTTAAACAATGTATAAGCCTCGGATCCTGCGGATTCGTGAAGGTGGGGAGGCTCTGGGTTCATCCCGCATCGCTGGAGGGTCAGAATGCAGCAAAAAAACCAGCCCATAATAACGTGAACAGTTCAATCTATACAATTTCCTCGGTCGTGTGACCCTGCATGTGCCATCACAGGTGAGATGCTGTAGGTGAAGGTGCATGATTGGCTACTGCAGACGAAACGCTATGAACATTTGAACCCCTCGTGTGTGACATATGTAATGAGTGACAAATGAAGGGAAAATGTAAAGAAATTTGATTTTTTTAAAAAGAGATCCAACTCACCTTTTTTAAGCGGCTGTGGATCATGGTTTGGAAGACTTGAGCCACGACCAGGGCGATCCCCACTATCAGGAGATGAGCGCTGACGAAGCCGGTGGCGTAAATGGCACAGGATCTCCGAGTCATGCTGCCGGGCGTCTTCTGCTGTCCTCTTGGCACACAGAAAAAAAGAAACCAAAAACTTTTGGACGGTATTCTCCAAAAATCTTCAACTAGAGACAGCGAAGGGGAGGTGTGGGACGGTGTAACCGCAGTCTCCTGAGCAGCAGCTAGGGTTTAAACTTCTCTCTTAACGGCTCCGGCGTGAACTCCACAGTCAGACAGAGGCGAGGTGGAGGAGGAAATGAGTATCAAAAATGTTGGCACTTCTTCATTAAAATACCAGATACTACTAAAATCTGGTACCTAGGGAAAGAGAAGACGGAGCTCCTCGGAGGCGATGATGAAATGAAACGGCAGCTCTCGGTACACCGGGACGCAGAAAAGGAGCTGACCTCCTCCTCCCCTTCCTCTACGTATTAATGTACCCGGTCAGGCGAACAGCGTCGTTTGGGTAGGCTGCAGGGGCGGTGGGCGTGTGCAAAGAGAAAGAAAACGGCAGTGATGATGTTTTTCTTACAAGACCCAAGTCACATAAAAACACAACAAAACACATATATAATGCATCTACACACCAAAAACAGTCTATTTTGTCTTTCTTTTTTATGTTTTTACATTTCTCTATATATCGATTTTTTGTGCGTCTTTGCGCACACTTTGTTTGCTTTTGCTCTAGCCAGATGACCCCAAACAACTTCTATTTGAGTTCATGCTTAACAAGTGTGATTATATTTTAAGTCGCAGTGAAACACGAGCTGGAAGTAGTACACCCAGTTCTACCAGGGTTATGAATGATTTGGCAGCAGCGTGCACATCCACATGCCGCCGGTAGTGTGACACCCGGTGACTTTTTAACACGCTTACCGGGACCGAGCTGCACCGCACATAACGACGGTAACCGTTTTTGGGGAAAGTGACTTTGGGAAGGAAACACCTTCAGCTCGCGTCTCTGTACAACACATCAACTGTGGAGACTGTCAGGACCCGTTACATTTTATACGGAAACCGCTATCTCGCCTCATCTTACCTCCTTAAATACGAACCGCGTGGACATGAATAATGTGCCATTCAAGCAACCAACGATTGTTGACGCGAGCTCTTTGTCCGACCAGCAGACGTTTTCATTGGCTATCTTCCTCCCGGACCACCGTCTCGAGACCACCCCCTTCAGGCGCTGATTGGTCAGACGCTGGTGAGTACGATGTTGAATTCATCGACTGATTTCTGGGCGGGGCTTCTATAAAGGGGGAACCGGACGATGTGACGCTCTCCGCCGGGAGGAAAGTGGATGCTCAGCGGCTTGTGAGGACATGGCTAAACCCACGCATGATGCTGTGGAGAACAAGAAGAATGTGGAAGATTTATTGCTTGTATTGTACAGTTATCGTGAGGCAAAGGACGATTAAATACCGGCAAAAGTGTAATATTTTAGGTCTTGTATGCAAGCAAAAACAGATCATGTTGATAGAATTTATGTTTTTACTTTAACTACACAAAAGCACGTATGAATGACCTTTATAGTGCATGTACAGAAAACTACAGCTGTTTTTAAAACAAAACAATGAGCTCTGTTTGATTTAGTTACATGCAGATGTGCAAGAGCTGTGAAGCCTTGGTTTCACACACACTGGGGGATCTAAATAGATCAGTGTATTTGTGTAGTTGGGAAATGATTTGAGTAGGAGCTTCCTGGATTTATATTGTTTTTGTCTGAGGTGCTCCTTGGAAGATATATATCTATATATATAGACTTGAAAACGAACAATTAAAATGCCTTTAGACTGGCATGCAAGCCATTGTCAGTTTTAACTTCCTGAGGAAACACATCAGTTTTGTTTGGGCTTTTTGTTTGTAGTCATGTTTCACTAAACATAACCACACCAGGACCATGAAAGCTTTTTTTTAAATCATTTAAAAATGTGTTCCTTGAAGTTCCTTGTTTTTTAAGTTTATTTGTGTAGTTTAACTAATTAAAAGTAATAAAATGTTTGAAAAAATAGCTGTGTGGAAGTAAAAAATTAAAGAGATATCTCTTTATACCTCCTTGATGCCTAATAGATTGCCCGTTTTATAAATGTGCAGGCCCACGTCATGCTTGTTCCAACAGTTACGATGTTAGAGCTTGATAGCCACCCATCATGAGAAGCTGTCGTGGCATGCTCTCTTGCTATTTACCTAACGTAGTACTGTTTACACTCTGTGATCAGCCTCATACATGTGAAGTTTATTGTTCCACCCTTTTTCTCTGAACGGGAATGTAACGTGACCATGACATTATACTTATGCTTACGTATGTGCAGTTCTACAAACAGGGTAATTGAGCAGCTTTTCATCAAAAGGCCCTGAAGACCTATTTTCTCAGTAAGTTGCTTCCAGTAAAGGCACACTACATGTACTGGTATTTTACAGAAGAAATTTTTAGTTTGTCTTACCCAAGGTCATGTCATTGGTTTTAAGTATGTGGGGCTTTGCACCAATTACTATTTTTAAACATTCAAAATATGATGACATTTGTGGGGACACTGATCTTTTTCCAGGGCCATGAACGTTGCAGCTTTTGGTCAGTGCTTTAAAACCCTTGTCTACTGCTGTACATGTATTCACATGACAACTGTTCATGTGAATGCTGATTCTGTATGTATCCATCAAGTAGTCCTGGAAGTAGGGCCAGAGATAAACAGGTAGCACTTGTTGCAAAACGATGCCAGGAAAAGGTTGACTAATCTCACTTTAACCCTAGAACACTATCGCCGGGTGATTTACACCCGAGCAAATACATTTACATGATTTCTCTCTCCTGCAGCTGTTTGTGTGTCGAGGAGCCTGTGCCTTCACCAGGGAAGTCTCAAATTTCCCAGGAATGGGTGGACCAAAGACCAGCTTTCCAGAGTCATTATTTTGTTTTAGGTTTTTTTTTCATTTTGTTAGACATGGCACAGTTGAAAGTAAAAGATGACCACTCTAATTTGTCATGTGTTGTCATATTTTGATATATTTGATTACTTTTTATTGGTTATATTATATCGGGTAAAAATCACCCGGCATTAGTGATTGTGTTACTATTTATAGCGATAGTGTTCTAGGGTTAACTATGTTAAAGTTTCAGCCATGTGTTATGACCAGATGAAATTTGTGAAAATAAGATTCTTCTCAACTTTTTCCTGAAGTTTTCTGCATTTTTTCTACTGTTTGTCTTTTGGCGTTTTACAATGTTCTTCTCAAAATGGACCTTGTGAAAGTGGTAGCAGAGTCTGTATGAAAGGTGATGATGTTTTACGTCAGAAAAGGTCAGAGATGACATTTCTTTAGTATGAAAACAGCATGAGGCTGAAACAGGACTAGCAAGTGTGAGCCACCATCACCCTTATTTACAGGCAACACCAGCTGTAAAGGAGATACCAGTGCAGACACCAGTTTACACATTTAAAAGAAAAACCTGGCTAAATCTGACTCTGCTTCCCAGCTCAATCACCCATTCACAAATTTATCCCAGTGGTTGCAGCTCTTCTCTGCAATAAATGTGAAATCTGAATTACCCCTGTGAAAGCGATCCAATCTCTTGAGTAATCAGTTTGTTATTGACTAGATGTTATTTGATGTTTGGTCGGTGGCCAACAGGTTAGGATTCACCCTGCTATAAAAGGCTGCCTGTGCAGTAATGGACAGCCTGTAAGGTGAGCAAGGTCATGCAGCGGCCTCTTTCATAATCCATTCATAAATAAAACAGGACAAAAGAGCACAGGTTTTTCTTAGGAAGTGATATACATTGTTTGATGTTTGTTACTGGAAGGAACTTACTGGACCGGACTCTCACCATTAATGAAATTGAGTGTTACCTCATTGTGCTGAGCCTTATGGCAATCCCAGAGGATGGGGGCTACAGGAGGGGGCAGCATCTGTTCAAACAAGCGGAGTAAAAAATGCTAAAGAAAATCATCAGGGGGGAAGGATAACAAGTAATGCAGCAACATTGTTTCTGCCAAAAGAAAGGGTGGGAGGGTGAAGTGGGGTAAAACAGTTCAACCTTTGTAATGGTCTCTTTTTATGTTTGGTCAGCAGAGCGACACTGATGTCTTTTTCTTTCTTTTTTTGCTGGATTTGTTGGAGGCAAAAGACATCCAACTTTGAAAGCTGACAGAAAACTGTTTTACACAAATAATGGGGCTTATGGTGAGATAAAGGCAACTATTTATACACACCCCAACAAGAAGCCTCTTATCTATAGGGTAAATAATTTCAGAGAAGTTCTTCAAACTAGTGTCTGTTGTCCACATAGATCATTCACTGTATTCTGACACATTTTTGAGCCCCCACCCCCAACAGGGCTACACCAATAGCTTTTGGTTTGTGCTTTGAAGACATGGCTAAAGTTCAAATGTGGCTGAACAGCAAGCCCTATTATTTTTAAACAAATGGCCATTCATGACTTTGGAAAAGAAAGTCTTCTCTGAATGTATCAGTCACTCTGCAGAGTCAGCTTGGTCAGCTTGATTACATGGTGAAATGGGACTTCACCTCACATTGTTTCCTGGGAACAACTTCAGGTCACCAACCTCGCACACCCAACAATTATAATGAGTCAGTCAGTTTAGAGTCAGTCACTCATTGGCCCCTGTTTAGTCTCACATTGTGAACAGAAAGTTGTTATTAAGTGTGGTTCTATTGCAAGTATGGGCACCACTGAAGAGTATGATATTTGTTCACAGGCCAATTGTAAACATATCTTACCTGATAAAGAAGGTGTCAGATAACACAGGCGGTATGCAAACAATGATTCATGTCTTTAGACTGAAATTTATTTTCAGTGTATTCATCAGCAGCACTGTACGAATAATACAGCCAACACCCTCACAGCTTCACAAAAGTAGCTGCAGGTTATATCTTCACGTGTAAACAGGGACAAAGAGGTGTGTCTGAACTAAGACAGTTGTAAATGGAAAACTAAGACTGTCCTAAATGCCAACACCAGCACGCTAACATCCTCATAACTTGTGCTAACTTGCTGACGTTTACTGTGTTCCCTATTAGTTCAGTATGGTAGCCTTGTATGGTTTTATTAGCTAATTACTGCGTCTTGCAACCTTGGATTTGATAAGCAGCTAAGATAATGGGTGGATGGATGAATGAACCTGATGAAAATGCCATTGGTTATGTTGCAGATATTACACATTGGAAAAAGAAAATGGAAATGTGACTTGATGACTGAGCTTGATGTGAAATCAGAGGACCAGTAGTTGTCAGTATATTGTACTCAATAAAACTGGGAAAACTGGGGGACATTACCAAAGCTATTACACTTCATGCTGTGGGTGCCACGAATGTAAACTTCATTAAATTGCTGGGATATTTCAGTCTAGCATACACTAAAGTCTCTAAACTAATCATGCTAGCATGAGTAAAAGGACAGTTTAACTGTTGAAGTAATCTAAATGTTTTAGATTACTTGAAGGTCTAAAGCACAGGTGTTGAACTCCAGGCCTCGAGGGCCGGTGTCCTGCAGGTTAAAACCTGCAGGACAGGTTTTGTCCTTGTTCCAACACAGCTGATTCAAATGGCTAAATTACCTCCTCAACATGTCCTGAAGTTCTCCAGAGGCCTGGTAATGAACTAATCATTTGATTCAGGTGTGTTGAAACAGGGCGATATCTAAAACCTGCAGGACACCGGCCCTTGAGGCCTGGAGTTCGACACCCCTGGTCTAAAGCCTTTAGGATTAATATGGTTCATATGCAACAATTGAGAAAGTTTGATGCTGAAATTTGAAATAATTTTAAAGGAATCTTATTTGCTTTCCCAGTTTTTATTCATCTTCAGTTTTCCTCTCAGAAGATGGAGTAATATCCCTCAGACTCTCATTTGGAGTGGAGTAAAATGTCAAATCTAAAATGATAAACTCTGTTATAATAACTGTAAACAAAACTGTTGCAGTTTAAAAAAAAAAAAATGCAACATTGTTACCCTGTAAGAACCATCAGGGACTTGTTAAACACTACAGCAGCATGGTCTATATCACCCTTTAAACATAATCTTAAAAAAAAGGATAACTTGAGCTTTTAGATGGTTAGGGAAATTTTTCTAACCGCTTAGTTAACCCAGGCAATGTTAAAGCTGCATGGTAATAAAACAAAATGAAGGCAGCCTTTCTTAATTATTAAAAAACTAAAAATACGTAATAATACAAATAATATAGTTTTACTTGACAGAAACAAGATTAAAAAAGTAAAAACCAACCACACCATCCACCAGGCACATTCTGCATTCTGCACCTCCCTCCTTAAATCTGCACAACAGAAACACCATTAACTCCTTCTGTAAATACTGCTTGACATAAGCTGACATAGGGCCGCACCATAGTGGAGCCTGGTACCAAACATTAAGTCACGATACTAGCGAGGCAGAGACAGCCTTTGTAAGGCTCGAGCCGTGATATACAGGCATAGTTGTGGGCATGGGGTCTTGTGAGGAGTGCTGGGAAAATTTCACTGGAGGTGATTAATGCAAACAGAGCCATAAAGTACTATGGGAAGAGGACTGAACACTAAATTTATTTAATCCATTCCTTGTTCTCTTTGTATGGACTCACAGTGACTGAAACGGCGCTGTATCAGACAAAATAAATGTTAGGTAATCGGAGAAATCCAATAACTGCTGAAGAAGCAAAGCAGATATCAAAGACAATGTCCTGTACAGCAGTGATGGAAAGCACACAATTTTGAAGTATTTTAGGTGCTTTCTGCAACTTAATACTCTGACTCGACTATTTTTCAGACAGAAATACTGTTCGACATGGACCTAGTAGTTCCTAAATGTTTGTACTGGTGAGTTTACAGCTTTAGCAATTCCACCAAAGACTCAGTTTCATTTAAACTTCTAGTGAGATTTCAAGTTCACAGCAGGAAAGGTCAGGCAACACAATTCCAGCTTTGTGAAACAGACCTTCCTACATCAAACATCAATAGTTTATTGATTAAGTGAGTAGTTTTTGAGTCTCTGAAGAGCGCCACACTTCTAGGTTGAAAAGCACAGGACTAGCTCCACCTTAACAAGTAATCCTGCTCACAGTACAAATTAATGCAGTTTTACATTTTTAAAAAGTAATTGAAAAAAACTGTAATGAAAGTACTTTTACTTTACTAGGTAGTGCACCCTAAGAGACAATCTTCCTTTCTCACTGTATGAATGTGTGTTCTCATGGTATGTTACGATAGTTTATTTACTCAACTGAGTTTAAGTGATGGACTGACCACAGTATTTCTTTGTCTGCCTAGGTGTGGCTTATTTCCCACCATTCAGCTTAATGTGTTTTGTTAACTGGAGCCAGTGACTCTTTGTTCCAGGGCAGAGCGTTAATTTAAGAATTCAAGATGGCGCTTCTCTGACATTACTTCACAATGGCAGAAAAATAATCTTGCTGATCTCCATTACATATTGTGAAAACATCTGAAGTTTTCACCTGGTTTAAACTTATACTGAGTTGACCCGGCTTAGTCTCTGGGCTTCAGAGGAAAGTTATGCAACAATGTATGCATTGTGCTTTAGGCACAGTCTGACAAATCCAGCCCACAATCTGTTTCACTCAGTCAAAGTTGCGGGACTGCAGGATGGCTTTGAAAGGCAACAGAAAATGATAGTCGTTTTGTAGGAGTGATAAGAAATTATTTAATACCAGGCAAAATGAACAACTTGATTAATATAAGGATATTTATTTTTTCAGCCATTTGATCAGCAATTTGCTAATGCCTCTCTGCGATTTGGGACTGTGATGAATAGTTTTCCTATTACAATTTATGGACTGAATTTATGAATTTATGAGCAACTTATGGACAGTGAATTCCAGTGTTTATCCATGCTGAAACTAACTGTCAGTTGCACCCTGAATTATGTATTCTCTTAGATACAGCCTAACTGGAAACAGGTGTCATTAAAAAAAATGTAAAAATGAATAATTTACCATAATACAAAAATATTTATATAGAAAAATAGCATGGTCAGTGTTTTTTTTCCATTAAAAAGCAGTAACCATTGTTTGAAAAGATTACTTTAGATGAGGAGGTGGTTACACGACAAAGTGTGAGTAAAGTTCAGAGAAATTCACTCCCTCAAAGGCTGACAGGACCTTGACCACAGGACCCTGAAGATGAGCGATGACCTATCGTGCAACAGATGTATTGTACTCCTTACAAATAGCGTGTTGGGAGGTTTGCACATCCTCTTTGGTGTATTGTTTTGTACGGTTGCTCAACATCCTAAATGCTGTAAAACGTTGTTAAAATTGGCAGCAAAGTTTTTATAACTGGAAAGCCAGCATGCTGGCAATCCCTCTGATTTCGCTGTAAACAAAAACATTTCCTATTTATTGTATTAGTTTCCCTCAATTGTACTTTTCTGATTCCCGTTGATGAAAGATAGAAACTCTCTGGAGGAAAGTTAATGTTGTCCTGTTTTTTTAATTGATTTCATTGTGCAATAAATAAATAAATAAATAAATACAAATGCATGCAATCGAACAAATAATAAAATGAGTTCTTTTTACTTTTGACATATCTGGCCAAGATACCCCCCCCCCCCCAAAAAAAAAAATTAAACAATTAAACAATTCATCTGAATTATTACTTCACCATTGTATTGGATTTGTTTATAGATAAATTTATGAAAGTAGGATTTGTTTCAGTAATGTAATAACAAATGACTCCTTCACAGATCACAGCACACACAGTATCTTAAAGATTGAATGTGTAAATACTGTAGACACGCTAGTCCACATCCCAGTGTTTACTCCAAGATGTTTTTTTTTTTTTTCCAAATGGGGCTGAACTTTCTAAAGTCAGGCCATCTCCGTCCAACCATTTAGAGAGCTCTTTGCAGACAATGTCCACTCACGCGAGTGCAATTGGTCATTGTCAAACAGCTTGATAAGTTCGGGTGCATGGGAAGGAAATTCTTCTGGAGAATAAAGGTGCAGCATGTAAAACTTAGAGTGCATATGGTTTCAGGAATTTCCTCACTGCGGGCAAAAGATTAAATAAGAAAATATGTTCCCAGTTAAGAAAGAAAGAAAGAAAGAAAGAAAGAAAGAAAGAAAGAAAGAAATCAGTATTCAGTGACTTTGCAGCCCCTAAAAGCAGCAATAGAAACTAAATAAGATATATAACTTGCAAAGAAGGCGGCCTTATTTATAGATTTCTGTGCTTGAAATTTTCCTGACAGGGATGAATGACTTATATTCTCCCGGAGATGACTGAATTTTCCTGCCCTTGAGACAGATAGGTAGTGCTTCAAGTCTGAGATAAGAACATGGAAAATATTCTGATGCCAACTACAATTAGCTTGGCTGCACTTACAGACAAAAGTAAAAAACACATTTTGGGTAAATGCCAACAGCAGGTCAAAGCTGTCAGTGTCACAGTGATGCCACACACAAACTGAAAGTTCAAAGGTCAACAACTATGCTAAAAATCAGTAAGGGTGACAGTTTTGTTGTATGCAACAGAAAATTCAGGTCATAAGCAGGAAGGAAGAAGACACTCTGACCTGACACTTGACCTTTGCAGGCCACTGAATGTCACCCAATCTGACTGACGTATGCAGAAAAAGCTTTTAAGACACCTTCTGGGTGGAGCAGAGTCACAAAAGTGAAACTTTACCTAAAGCTATAACTCAGGCATAAGATGTTTATGACCAACCACTTACTGATCAGTGTTGCTGCTGATGCATCGTGTCTTCACCTCAGGGCAGTCTTGTGACACCTCCACAAACCTATAGCCAGGAGGAAGAGCCTCAGGGCGGCTAAAGTGACAAACAACCCATTCACAGTCTATATCAGCTCCAACACTGGTCTTACTGCAGGCTATACTTGCTGACATTTAAATTCCAGCACTGTTTTTAAATGCTAAGAATTTGTTCCAGTTTAGTGGTTGCCTTTTCCATCAGCTGATGGTACATAGCTCCAGCTAAAAGGTCTATGGAGAAGTACTTGCTTTCAGCACCAGATTTAATTTAGTATGAACACACCAGGTGCTGCTCCATCAGCAAAGGGGCCATGTAGGCTCCTGTGTACATTTTAACATAGAGTTCAGGAACTGAAGGCAGGTTTCTGATGTCACTGTCACATGGCTGCATTCAAGCAGACTGTGTTGCTGGCAAAGAAAACTGAAACTGCGCATTAGACAGTTCACTGACTGCATTGGAACAGCTTACTAACTTAGTTTGTTTCTATAAATAGGGATCATCAGAGCTCAAAGAGGGGAAACAGAAGTCTCTCTGTCCCAGCAGTCTTTTCCCTGATGTTTAAACAGCAGGAGAGTCCGGGGACCTAAACTGAAGCTAATTAGCTAATTCATGAGGCCTGAAGGGAGCAACATGTGATTTAATGCAGTCGACAGCAACAGCCATGTTTCTTAACAACAGGATTTGTCATTAATTTCTATACAATCTGAACAGTTTCTCACATTAGCAGTAAAATATGGAAAGTACGCTTTAAGAGTGAAGTACAAATGTATCCTGGGAAACACAGAAGGATTACAGGCAAGTCATCTCTACTGGAGTGTTGTATCTAAAGATATGCTTGACTTTGTAGTTGCAGTAGCACATATGAAAACAACATCTACTGCTGCACACTGAGGGGACATAGGTTTGTTTTAAATCAACACCTTAGATCAGACATGGCTTGTTACACACACCATATTATGTTGATATGTAGATTAGTTACACTGGCATTCTTACTAGAGAAGTGACATTTCTTTTCTGAATAAGGGCAGCGACTTTTGGCTTATAAGATGTCAGTGCAATCTGAAGACAATGGTGAAGAGAACTGTCATTCAGTGAACAACGAGAGCTGCTTTTTATCGAGTTTGTACGTGAAAAGCTTGATTCATGTGTATGTCGACCCAAACATACCGAGCATGACGACTACTACTTTCTTAATGTTAGGAAACTGGTGGGTGTTGACATCAGTCCAAAACTCGTCAGTGGAGGGGCTCACCGCAAAGCCCCCGTCTCTTACAACACCGAATGGGTCTCTGGCAAAACTCATCACCTCTGTGGGTAGAGCGAGTCCATGTAATCGACCAGAAAGGTTCTCTTTCAACTTCGCAATGAAATCAATCATCACATCCACGACTTGCGCCGATGATGAGATGCATTTGCGGAGTGTCGGAAAATGCCCCCTGTGCTCAACTCAGTCGAAAAAAGGTTCATCTTGACTTTAAATGCACACAATGTTAATGACAGTTTTGGCTCTGTAGTCAAACATTTAGGTTATTTAGATGCTTGAGTATGTCGCTCAGAAAGCAGACACTGGCCATAAAGCTGTTGTCCAGAATATCATTCAAGTGTTTCTGCTTCTTTTCTTTTTTTTTTTGCGTGCTACTGGGAAAGAAAGTTGTGATCTCCTCCCTTTGAGCACCGCAACACGCTCACTGCAAATTAAACACAGGTTTGGCATTTGGATTTGGCGGTAAATTAAACAAGTACTCGACAGTACTTGTTTGCTGTAAATGTGACACAGTTCACATTAGCAAAAGAAGCTATTTTAACCAGTGTTCCTTCCATATAATAATTCGTAGTTTTAGCAAATTAACTATAGTTTTTCTCTGCCTTTTGATTTTTTTTTTTTTTTTTTTTGGATGACCATTCAAGGCGCTTCCGCTGTTACCATAGTTACTGAGTAACAAACCGCCGTCGGACGTCACGAGTCAGCAAACGTAATGCTTGTTTTTCGTGGGATTTTCCAAAACTGATTAACAGATAATATTTAGGAAAATGGAGTCAAAAACCAAACAACCAATTTTTCCTTGGTAAGACACTTATTTTTCTTTTATTTTCTTTCTTTCTTCTTTTTCTTCTCTTTTTTTTTTTTACTGTACTGTACTTTTTTTATTTACATATAAAATATTTGCATTCGCCCTTTTTAACCACGGCTAAGACAAGTGTCATTGCACTGTCTACAAAGATGTATTTGTGATGTAATAGTGTTACCTAATGTTTCTTGTAAATACAAATCGCACTCATACAGAGCATCCCCTTTCAGATTGGTTTATTTATGGCAAACAGCAATAAATGCATTTACTCATCTACAAGCAAAATTATTTCAGCTTTATGCTACTGTTGTATTGCAGTGCAGCAGGCTTGCATGCTCCAGTTAATTTATATGCTGAAAAACCTAACCTTGCATCTAAAACTGTATAAATAACATAAGGGCTTATCTAATGAATTTAACTCCATCTCACCTAGGTTCAACAATAACATATAAAATGGCTAAAATAGGACAGTTAAATAAAATACATCAATTATATTTTCCTGCTAATTTCTTTGCTTCTACACTTGAGGGACAATTTGCTTCTAAGAGCCTTTTTCTTAGTTGTATTATTGGCAGTATTTTATGTGTGCATTTGTATTAGCTATTTCAGATACTTTTCGGTACTTTGCAGTGGTTTAATTTATTACAAAAAAGGCAAATTTACTGTGAAACACCTTTTATAACGTAGCGTACAAAGTAAAATAAAAAGTACAAAAAGTTCAAAAAAGCCATAATTGTGTTATAGGTTAATGCTTACATTGTTCACCATCACTGATGCTGCCTTTCTGACCTACTTCCTGTGTTTGCTCACATGACCTGAACAAGTATGAGGCCAGGGATGAGGAGAGTTGAGAAATACGTAGAATTCAGATGAGGAAGAGGAAAAGGGAGAGGCAGGAATAGAGGAGACAAACATGGTACACTATATCACCGCACGCATGGAAAGAGTGCTATTTAAAATAGTCACTGAGCTGCTTTATTTATATCTTTATTTATATTCTAGAGGATGAGAGATGTGCATATAAGTGGGGGTTTGATGTATGCCATTATGCTGCTGAGAGAGAGGCAACACAGCTGGAAGGTTTACAATAAAATTTTTAAGCAGGGAAAATTTATTTAATAGCAATATTGTTAATTATTAGATTATATAATTAATTATCTGTACTGAATGCCTATGAATGGACATGTGGACACATCAAGTTACTTCCTAATATAAATGCTAAATTTCAATTTGTTGTTGTTAAAAACACCACTGTGCTGGCTCAGTTTTTCCACCAATTGTTTGAACTTTAAAAAAGTGTGTAAATGGGTGAATGAGACATGTTGTAGAAAGTGCTTAAGCAGAGTAGAAAAAAGCTACATGAGAGACAGTCAATTAAGCAAAAGACTCATTTGAAATTTCCAGATTAAAATGAGTAATTTCATAAAACAAAGCACACTTAAGGAGGAAACCATTTATTTTTAAAGGGTAAAATCCTGAATCTCGGAACTTAGGATCCATTAAGCAACTTCTGGCACTTATCATTTTATATGAGGTTTAATTTCAGAAACTGTATTCTCACAAGTCGAGTTAAATAGAGAGCGCCTGAAAAGTTTGCTGGCTATGCCCCAAAATAAGGTTTTAAATCTCCAAGAAGATATACTACCACTGTCTTTGTTGATAGATTTTCGCGTATATTTTTCATAAAATTCTGAATGACCAAGGAGGCTCTTAGTTAACAAAGGTGATGAATACAGTTTTCATACAACTAATAATCCCCTTGGAAAGCTTATAAAGGTCACACTACCAGAAGCAAACACAGCTTTCTTTGCAGATTGTAACATAATATATCTGAAACTGGTGAAAGTCGTACACCAGACTACTCCAATTTCTCTAAGTAAGAATCTGAAACTTGAACTTGCTTTAAACCGCGCAATGCTACAAAATATGATATCGCTACTGCCAAACGTTCCGAAAGACAGATAAGGGTGTTCATGTAGGAGAATGTTTTTACAGTATCACAAAGTCTAAACAGAAGAACATTGTGTTGAATTCCATCCCAGCAAAAAAATAATAATTAAATAAATAAATAAACTATCAGGCCTTTTTAATATAAACCATTTTATCATTTGAGCAGATTAAGAAGGACATGGAAGTTAGTACAGACTGTCTAGCTGGCAGAGGTAAATATAAAGACAACTCAGAGAACAGAGTGCGTGTATGTGAAGCAGAAGCATGTTACCTTTTCAAATACACAAAAAGTGGAGTAAAAGTTCACCTATATAAAGAGACACTCTTTTTTTTTAAAGTTTGATTCCTGAAGGACCAGGCTCCATGACATATTAAAGACGTCACATGACCAAACTTTAGAAAAGCTCCTAAAGGTAGAATGGGAGGCAGAGCCCTCATTTGACACGCTCCTCTCCTGTAGAACCAGCTATCAGTCTACAATCAAGAGACAGACGCTCACCACTTTTAGGTTTTTTTAAAGCTTATAGGTAGGGCTAGATTAGGTGAGTCTGAACCATGCCTTAGTTAGGCTGCTATACAGTCAGGCTGCTGGGGAATTTCCCATGATGCACTGCATATCTTTTATTCTCCACTCCCACTACAGCATTCTCTCATAGTTTGTGTTTTGTGCATTGTGTCTTTCCATTCACTTCCTCCTTCTGCTTGAGGTTTCTTCCTGTTAAAAAGAACGTCTTCCTCTCCACCATCACTGACCCCTTCCTGATTTCCTATTTTTTTGTATGTTTGTCACACAAAAATGTTTCAAATCATCAAAAATATTTAAATATTAGACAAACACAGCTCAAGTAAACACAATATTCAATTTCTGAATGACGGTATTAAGAGGGAAAACAATATCCAAACCTACATGGCCCGTGAATCTAATAACTGGTTGGGCCAATTTAGTGGCAACAACTGTGAAAGAGTCTTTTTCATCACTGAGAAGGAATTTTGGCCCACTTATCTCTGCAGAATTGTTGTAATTCAGCCACGATGGAGGGTTTTCAAGCATGAACCGCCTTTTTAAGGTCATGCCACAGTGTCTCAGTTGGATTCAGGTCAGGACTTTGAATAGGCCACTCCAAAATCTTAAGTCATTCAGAGATGGACTTGCTGGTGTGTTTTGGATCATTGTCCTGCAGCAGAACCCAAGTGAACTTCAGCGTCAGGTCACAGATGGCTGGACATTCTCCTTCAGGATGTTTTGGTAGACGGCAGAATTCATGGTTTTACTATATCAAGTCTTCCAGGTCCCGAGGCAGCTTAACAGCTCCAGACCATCACCCTACCACCACCTTATTTTACTGTAGGTATGACGTTCCTTTTTTGAAATGCCATGTTAGTTTTACACCAGATGTAACGGGACGCACACCTTCCAAAAAGTTCAACTTTTCTCTTGCCAGTCCACAGAGCATTTTCCCAGACGTCTTGGGGATCATCAAGATGTTTTCTGGTAAAACTGAGACGAGCCATTGTGCTTTATGTTTATGCAATCACTACGACCCGTACTCTTTCATGGCACGCATTTTTAATTTCTCTTTGCTATTTGGGCTGATTGGGACCTGATGAATATAAAAACAAAGAGTTACGTGATTTTTTTTCCCCCCTGATTTTTGTTTCTGAGAAAAATAAGATCCATATTTGAGGACATTCGCTTTAAATTTCGATATGACAGTGGCAGTATAATGTCCTCATAAGTGGATATCAGGCCCTTCTAGAGCAAAATTTAGTATTTTGTTCTAGACAACCCAAAATGTGATGTCCACCTATGTGGACGCCAGGTCCTAGGAGGTTAATGATAAACACCCTCATTTAGAAACTGCATTTTGTGCTTTCTTGTGTTATCTTTGTCTAATATTTAAATTCGATGATCTGAAAAATTTAATTGGGACAAACATACAAAAAATAGGAAAGGGGCAAACACTTCTGTCACAACTGCTGTTGTGATATATATAAATTGCACATTTTCAATCTTCTTCTTAACAGTATATGAAAAACAGCTTCTAGAAAAATATCTGTGTTGTTCAACAGGAAATACATAATGAGTGTCTGCTTTGATACATCTGATTTTGTTTCTCTGAACAACACAAATTCGCTTTTACTGGGTTGTGTTCATGTTGTTTCACATAGTTTTTATGTTTCTCTAAATCCCCAGGTACAGGGAAAGGTTGCAAGCAAAGTATCTTAAAGCCCCGGATAACAAGCTGTCATCTAGCAGGTGTTGGCGTTTTACAAACTCGAGTCTCTGCTCATCAGTGACACCTGGGGTCGACACAGGAGTCTCACCTCTTATTTTCCCGGGGACTCAACAGCACAACTCCAGTCAAAAGCCTAGAAAGAGCATCTCTAAAGAGCATGCCTGCTTCTCAAAGCAGATGATCCAGAAGCAGATTCGCAGTACGTATGTCGCTTCTGTAGAGGAAAAACTCAAGCAGCACCCTCTGGCTATGTACCCTCACTATAAGGATCACCTGACTCCTGAAGTAAGCTCCTCTATGCCAGAACGACATAACTTCGGGTTAGGCAGATAAATGATGCCTGAATGAAGGCAAATACCTTCATACTGTGTTAAAACATATTTACATGGTCTTATTGTTCTCTAGTTATTTAATCGGGTGGTGGCTGTTTTAGACCCAGATATGTGCGTAAGCAATGCCTCTGGACTTCCTGCACCTTCAGAAGACCTTGTGGAGGAGGAGGTCAAAACAGGAAACACCCAAACTTAAAATGTAGGTACACACGCAGCTTAGAAATACCTGGATGTTTTAGTAATGCCCAACATGACTTCTCTGCATTTTAGCCACCATGATTTGGATGTCATTGATATCCAAAATCCAACTCCAAGAAACCCTTATATAACCCTTATATATAATAAAAAACAAATGTAAAGGGTATCAAGAGAGGCCAGTTGGTCTCAGTAAAACAACTGAACACAATTAAGGACATCAAAGTATAGTTTTCAGGAAATAGTCTGCCTTCCTGGTAAGAACAAGTTTGTTATCTCAAACTTTTTAGTTTGAGATAACAAACTAAAAAGAGAGCATGAACATTACTGTTTCCCAGAAGTTACAAAAGAACTAATATAGTCTTATAATGACATGAGACTTATGTTTGACTTTTGCAGGATGAATGCTTCTGATCACGCTCCTCCTTGAAGTCTGTTTGCCACCAATTGTGCCCATTCAAGCACACAGCAACTTCTCAGGTTGTGTATAAAATCCCAACCAGGAAGGCCATTTATATTTCTAAAGCAAGAACAAAATTCAGTACAGATCACAAATATAAGTCAAAAATAATTTTTGATATCTGTTATTTGGGGAGGGAAAAAAACAGTTACTTGCAAAAATAAACAAATTCAAGAGTCCGGCAACAGGTCCAAGTAGCTGAACTAAAATGTAAACAAGAGATAGAATGGGGACTTGGATCTGGCACAAATCTCAAGAAAACCCATCGTCCTTTCCCGTCTAACATAACAAACAGCTGGTTTTATGGCAAGTAACACAAACCATCAAGAGTGAAGAGGATACAAAATATTTGGATTTGAAGACCTGTGTGTGGTGGGTCCACATCGTTTGTATATGGAAAAAGCTCCAGAGGATACAAAGGACAAGGGTGTTTAAGTATGACTTTATATCTAAAGAATCTCCTTTTTTTGAAGAGTAAGATAAAGATCAAGAACAAGAGGTGTGTATATTTCTGTGAGCATATAAAGGAAATATGGATAATTAAGAAGTGCTTATAAACAAAGGACGGCAGAAGATTTCCAGAGTCCCTAAAAGTAGCCGGAACTGTACTAGATGTACTGTATGAGCAGCATGTGTCCCAGCTACTTGAATCACAGCTTTTATTATAAATTTATTAAAAATCTATGCTATGAATAAAATAATTATTAACAGCTTCACATTTTTCAAGCACTTTATTTAAACATGATAATACAGCTGATTGTTTTTTTTAAAACCTTCTGCTGTCAGAGTTCATTCTTGTGACCTTTGAAAAATTAGGTATCTGTAAGACAAAAAAGAACATAAAGGTATGATATTTGACCGATTATGATCAATCAGAAATAAAATTGCATGTTAAGCGTTATTGCTGTGTGATGCTAAAGGACAAGTGTAATAGCCTTTAATGCTGAACTGGACTTCAGCTGCTGTCACACTCAAGACCCTAAAGCTCTTTTCATCTGTAACTGACTTACCCACATGACTCTTGCTGTTGATGTTATTCAGCCTTTCCTCCACATTCAAAGACTGTGAAATGGTTGCCTTGATCTTTCCATTAGAAGAATAAACTATAAAAGACTCAATCTGTATAAACAGGTGACTCTTGTCATGATATCGATGTAGAGTGAACAATGCTTGTAACATGTTTTTTAAAACAATGTAACTATAAATGTAAATGTAACTGTCATCAACAGCAGGAAACGGTTTTCAAATGAAAAGTCTCCAAATCAGCTTGGTTTGTTCCTGACTATTGTCTGAATGACCTCAGTTTTGCTCAGTTGTGATCATTAAGAACTTTAAGAACTTACTGATAAAAGAAGAGAGGTTCAGGAGCATTTTGGCGTGTCTCTGTTAGTTGTTTGGGTCAGAGGTCAGGAGAGAGTGGACTGGTGACCTGCGACCCAGTGTGAGTAGCGGTGGTGAGGAAGTATCCCTCACTGCAGTCTCTGGTATCAACATAAAATTGCCTAAAAAGCAGAGTGTCTGTTACAGATTTAAACCAAATCTTATTTTATTAAACTGGTCTATTTTACCTTATCTAGAGTTATCTATTAAACTATCTATTAAATAACATCGACCAAGACCAATTAATAGTGACAAGCAACTGTTGCAGGTCTAAAATTGTAAAATAAATTAATGCTTCTAAAGAGAGTAATAAGAAATTAGATATATTAAATAAAAACTGCTTATAAAACTCACTCTGACTGAAGGACTTGATTATTTTCTCATCTGGTTCAGCTGTCTTCAGGAAACATAGCTCGCTGTACACAGTGTGTGTGTGCAAACAGAGATTCATTACATCGCTTTACATGGCCTGTAGCACTCTGCAGGGCCTTACATGAGAGGTAACAGGTCACATGGCTATATGGTGTGATAATCTCACAGCCTTAGGGCAAGTCACACTCACAAAGTCATGCAAAATATTTAGAAAAACAAAAACAAAAGGCACTTTCCCTACCTGCTGAAGGTATTTCTCCTCAGTTTGTATCCAGTATCGCCGTGATCAGTTCTGCGTCAGTGACAAAAGAAATATTACAATATGGGTAAAGTGAGGTATAGCGAGAGTATATGTCTGAATACAGACAGTGGAAAAATGTCAGTCTTAGTTTTACTGGATCTCAGTGCAGCATTTGATACAGTTGACCACAGCATATTACTTAAACGACTGGAGAACTGGGCAGGTCTTTCAGGAACTGTACTAAACTGGTTCAAAACATACTTAGAAAACAGGAAATACTTTGTATAAATAGGTAACTTCACATCTGAGCAGACAAGTATCACATGTGGAGTTCCCCAAGGTTCCATTTTGGGACCCCTTCTGTTTAAGATTTACATGCTCACACTGGCACAGATTATAAAGAACAACAAAATAAACTATCATAGCTATGCAGATGACACACAAATATATATCACAATGTCACCAGGAGACCGAGGCCCTGTACAGGCTCTTGGTAAATGCATTGAGGAAATTAATGACTGGTTGTGCCACAATTTTCTCCAGCTAAACAAAAACAAAACTGAAGTAATAGTCTTTGGTGCCAAAGAAAAACGATTACAGGTCACCAGAGAACTTCAATCTATACACCTAAAAACCACAAACCAGGCGAGAAATTTGGGTGTAGTGATGGATGCAGACCTAAACTTAGAAAAACACATTAAGACAATAACAAAATCAGCTTACTATCACCTCAAGAATATTTCAAGGATAAAAGATCTGATGTCTCAACAGGACCTGGAAAAACTAGTCCATGCATTCATCTTTAGTAGGCTTGATTACTGTAACAGCATCTTTACACGTCTACCTAAAAAATCAGTCAGACAACTACAGCTCATTCAGAACTCTGCTGCTCGAGTCCTCACTAAGACCAAAAAAGTGGACCACATCAGTCTAGCTCTGAGGTCTTTATACTGGCTGCCTGTCCATCAGAGGATAGACTTTAAAGTTCTGATGCTGGTCTATAAAGCTCTGAATGGTTTAGGACCAAAATACATCAGTGACCTCCTGACCCAGTATGAACCTTCCAGATCCCTCAGGTCATCTGGATCCGGTTTTTTATCGGTTCCCAGAGTCAGAACCAGACACAGAGAAGCTGCATTCAACTTTTATGCTCCATATATCTGGAACAAACTCCCAGAAAGCCTCAGATCAGCTGAAACACTCAGTTTATTTAAATCCAGGTTGAAGACTCACCTATTCTCAGCTGCATTTGAATAAAACAACAAATCCACAGTTTTAAGCTTAAATTTCAAAACTTAAATTTTAACTACTGATTTTATCTACTGTTCTGATTTAATCTACTGTTTTTTTTTAATCAATTTTAAATCATGCTTTTTATTTGTTTTTGTTTTTAATGTCTCTGTAAAGCACTTTGAATCACCTTGTTGTTGAATTGTGCTATATAAATAAACTTGCCTTGCCTATATGAGATTACAGCAGAAATTTGGGTACAAACAAGCGTTTGAATTATAAAAGGCAAATTTTTTAAATTTTATATTACAACATAGCCTTTGAAACTGTGTGGTCAGTGAAAGCACTCACCATGCATTGCTCATCTATGATTTCTTGCTCACTTAGTAATATCACATGATTTTCATATGTGACCTAAGTCACCCTAAGAATGAAGCTAATGCTTGGGGTGTGTGGGAACTGAGCCAGACGTACAATGCGGTTCTGTGTACTCTCTCTGGTGCAGACCTCCTCCTGTGGAAGCTGCTGCCAGTGATGCTGTTATCGGTGTGTGGTCCAGGGTTCTCCAAAATCCCTCCTCGCAGGATTTTGTCAAGAGATCTGAGCTCACAAGTGGGGCTCTCCAGCTGCCTCCTTGACTTCAGCAGCCAAAAAGACAATGTGCATGACAATGTAAATGAAGCGATATTTGGTGAAATATTTGTTAAAATGTTCAATTTTAACAGTGAAATCAAAATATATGGGACAGTCTTCTTTTATCTGAATTAAATCAATAAAAACACATAAAACTGTCTCAGCAGTCCAACACAAATAGCATTTCATCGCTGTGAAATTATTTACAGTCTGTTTTCTTTCCCAGCTCCAGGAATGCAATCCAAAGGCCGAGCAGATGTGCTGAGCTTGTGTCTGTACAGCCAAATAAAATGATTCACACAAGCACTTGACAGACTGGAAGCAGGAGGGATAGGCGAGATATAGGGAGTTTCTCACTGTACCTTCATCTGGGCGTTGAAGGCATGCTGGGAGGAAGGTGGAGCTGTGTGTGCAGATGGGATCAGGGAGTCCAGATCAGGTGGACACACTTTCAGAGCTGCGTGCAGATTTTGACCTTGGAGCTCCTACAGAAAACAAATGTGGTCATGTCACCCACTGAAAGATGTGCAATATTTAAAAATGATAGCCTAGCCTAACGCACAGCTGAGAAGCTTAGTATGGTGCACTTATTGTGTTTTTTCTATACACAGACATAGAATACAGCATATTCTTGCTTATAAAAAAGCTATGTCCTACTAATTATGTAGAACAGTTTTACCTTCAAGTCGAGGGCATGCTGTAGTTTTAAGCGGAAATATTCCTGCTCCCGCAGCTGGATAAAATCCTGACAGTTTGCAAAGCTCTCCGACATCTTTTGAAATACAAAAAGAAAATGCGGTCACACTGGGACACAAACAGAGATACAAGAGGACTGACAAAGTTCCTTTTTTTACTTGACTGTACAAAATTTTGAACTTTTAATTCGAAAGGAACACAATAATTCTTTGGGAAACAGGAAAATATAATGCTACCAATTGTAGAATCTTTTAATTTATTTTTATTTAAAAAGAATAATGAACATTAACAGAAGCATGTGGACCCATCATGTAAATGGGGCGCATTATGTACTATTCCATAAGAGCCAGCAGCCAGGTGCTGCTAATCAAAATGCACTGGATTTTCTAATCATCAGACTTGAACACCTGTATAAAACCAGAATTTTGGCAGTTTGCTGGTCTGGAGCATTCAGCTGTATATTAACGCAATGCCAAAATCATCCCATGAATGGATGCCCCAGCAAGGTCAGACTGCGCATTGCTCAGAGAAATAGGAAAAAACCCAAAAGCTACCTCTCGAACTCTACAGGTCAGTTAGTATGTTAAATGTTCAGGTGCATGACTATACAATTAGAAGAAGGCTGAACAAGTATGGCTTGTTTGTAAGGGTTTCCAGGAGAAAGCTTCCTCTCTCTAAAAAGAACAGGCCACACAGCTTAAGTGAAATCTGAACAAACCACAGGACTTCTAGAACGATGTTTTTCAAAGTCAAAGTGGAAACATTTTGCCATAATCCACAGCCACAAAACCAAACAGAGCATTATCAGCTCAAATACTTCATGCCAAGTGTCAAAGGGATGAAATGGGCGTGTTTTGCAGCCATGGGACCTGTAGTCATTAAGTCGACCATGAACTCCTCTGCATGTTAAAGTATTCTAAAATCAAATATGTGGTCATAGATGTGTCAGCTGAAGCTTGGCTGTACTGTGTCATGGAACAGGACAATGATTGCAAGCACAGCAGCAAATCTACATCAGGATGGCTGAAAAGCAAAGAATCAAGGTGTTACAATGGTCCAGTAAAGTTTAGACCATAATTAGAAGAGTAAAGAGCATTTTATGATTTTATTAAAGACTGTCAGAAAAAGGAAACAGATAAAAAAGAAAACAGTTACCAACTGAGGAGAAAGTGTATTTCAAAATATTTATTCTTCACCGCACACTGCTTACACTCAAAAGTCTGCATGTTTCAGGCAGTCACCAACATATTCACGCTTCTAAAAATTGCAGGTGTCAAAAATTGTGTCATGACTAAAATGAAGTGTAAATGAATGCCACCTTGTGAAGGATTGCCTCCAGCTCACTGATCCTATCTGTTAACTGTTGATCTTTGGAGCGAAGCACCTCGAGCTCGTTGGCAAGTTGTCTCTTCTCCTCCCTGACAAAGGTGAGTTCCTGGAGCTGACGCTGGGTCTCCAAGTTCTGGTAGTCTTTCTCCTGGAAGAGAACATGGAGTAAATGCCTATCTCAGTTGAGATATATGTGAAGAACTGGAAAAAGTATAAAAATGAACTGCAAAAAAGGCAACAACAACAAAAAAAACATTTGTATAGTGTTGCATATTTGAAGACTACTGATTAAGACATTTTGACTGCTATGTCATCAAGAGCTAACTTGTCAAAAGTTAACATGGTAAAAGCTCACGTGATGCAGCTTCTCCACTTTCTCCTCCAGATGTTGAATTTTGCTCTGCATCGAGTCCACCTGCTCTCTCCTGGCAGTTATCTCCTTCTGCATGTCCAAGGCTACCTGGAGGCCTGAAGTGGAGTCAAACCCATGGGACAGAAAGATGGCAACATAAATAATCACAGAGCTCTTCTTTAGGGTGGATTACAGGGTGGGTAGATCACAGATTATATCTCTCAGACTGAAATGAGGCACAGGAGGTCAGAAAGTGAATTGAATACATTTCACTAATATTAATTTTTTTGTTCTCTGGAATGCAAAATGTCTCTGTGATATTAAAGGTCGCTAACGTGAAAGTACTTCACTGTAATCTGTACACCTCAAATATATATGAAAATCACAGGCAGTTCTTCAGAGACTTTTAATTAAGTTGCATTTTAAATTATAAATATTGATCAAACCATGTCCGTCAGCCCCTTTGAGGGTCCCCAAGGTGCTCCGGATCTGATCTAGCTCATCGTGGGCGTTCCTTATCTGACTCTGAAGATTCAGCACCACACCCTCATGCTCCTCGTTCTTACAGCTGTGCAGCCGTTGCAGCTCCTTGTGCTCCTCTGAAATCGTGCCCGGACAAACACGTGTTACGTCCAGAGAGAGAAATAGATGGTAACACATAAGCAAACACACACCACAACAGAAGGGCTTGGTTAACAGTGTAAACATACCAAACATAATTCTTTGCTTTCTTAACACAGCAGGACAAGAAGATAATTTGATTAGATTAAAAGCCAGGAGAGCTAAAGTTTTTCCAGAAACACCTCCATGGTCTACACAGTAATCCCTGGTGAATGGAAGGCTTGACTTCAGCGGTTTATTGATTAGAGGTATCAGACGACCCATAGATGGATGCTTAGCTTATGTTATACAGGGTTTACACAGTGTTCCTACACTTAACAAAATGCTTTGCATTCTCCTGTCATTGTTGTGCATTTCATAAGAAATAATGTGTTTTAAAATTTAGAAAATTAAGCTGTCTTCAGTGAGGGTCATTGATATGTGCAGGAAAACCCTGAATATAGTAAAGATTTACTTTGCCAGCTTACTATACTCTGCAGCACATTTCACACGTCTTTTTTAACCTGGACACTGATACTTATGTTAGTACTATTGGGAGGGCAAGAGAACAAGGTCACCCTGGTGAAAGAGATTTAATTTGAACAGGAATTACTCTTAAAACGAAAGCTCAAAAAAAACAAACACATAAATAACTATCCATCTCCCCACTCAGTAACAGAACAGAGCCTCAAGTCAGTAGGGTGTATCATTCAAGGTAATCAAACACAAAACTTCAAATACTTCTCTGTGCTTACTAAGAAGGTATTTTTAAGTGCTATCTAAATTAAATTCAATTTCATTGGTTAACACCTGAATGTAACTGTAATAACTTTAATCTATTTGCTAGCTTTTCTCAAAGAGAGGTTTTTAAACAGCTCTTTTTTCTCCCTGGAAATCAGACTCTTAGCAAGATTACAAATCTGTTGCTAAATTCTCCTAAAAGTCTGAGTGTCTGAGTGGCTGAGTGGAATGCCTCTCTTACAAAACCTAAAGCCTTTTTTAAGATATTCTATTGCATAGTTTGAGACAAACTGCATGTCACAGATAGTAAGGGTGTAACAATTCTCCTAAACCACAATTTGGTTAATTACACAGTTTTCTTTAAAGGGAATGAATAACAAGAAAAAGGACAGATTTGTGTTAACCACAGATCACTTGATCATTACTGTCAACACAATCATCATTAATCACCTGAACAGCATCTTTAAACTTTCATCAGACTATGCTTTAACCAGTCATCTTATTTCACTGATTGTGAAACAGGGTATATTCAACTCACTAGTAAGGCTGACTAACTGCACACGCCGCAATTCCAGCTGGGTGGTAAGCTGCTGTTTCTCCAGAGTCTCCTCCCGGATGCGCTGGCTCTGCTCAGCCACAGAGGCCTCGAGCTGTCGTCTCTCATGCTCTAAAGCCGCCAGGTGTGACTTATGGCGATCTACCTCAGCCTTACCGGCAAATGGTAATAGAAAAAAGAGAAAATGTGGCATTAGGACATATCAACAGGAAAAAGAGAGAGGAAAAAATGTGCTTTGACCTAATATTTGCTTCTGACCCTTAGCTGCTGCATCTCCAGCTTGTGCTGGTTGAGCTGGTTGCTGAGGAGGCTGTTCTCCTGTTGAAGATCATCGATGGTGCGGCTGTATTGGACTGTCATCTGGATGCTGCTCTTGATCTGGAACTTGAGAAGATCTATTGTCTTCTCTCTGTCACTCAGCTTCAGCTTCAATGTCTCTTGTTCTATCTGCAGGGTCTGGCACTGACTCTGAGCCTCTTTAAACCTGTTAAGATGCTGAAAAGATATTTTAGCCTGAATTCACTGAAAACAGAGAGGTGGTTATCACCCAAAAACAAAAAGTAATAAAAAACACAAAAAATATTCTCTCTAAAGAAAGAAAAGCACCTGACACAAACACATTTTCTTGAGTTTATTACTTGATGAGTTTCTTGTTGCCTTAAGTGGAGTTCTTTGTCTTTCTCACTCAGGAGTTCCTGGAATTTCCTTCCCTCATGGTCCCTCTGCTCCAGCAGGGCCTCTAGGCGGGTTTTCTCGTCCCCAGCTTGGTGAAGCTGCTCCTTAGTCACCTTCAGCTGCCCTCGAAGGACCTTTAATCCCTCCTGGAGCTCACACTGCTGCTGGTCACAGCACCTCTAGATAAAGCAGGAAGCACAGTGAGCTGCCTGTACTGGAATGGGCAAAAATTATAATCTTTTGGAATTTTACACATTAGGGCAACCCTCTCTGAACATTGAGAACTGCCCCTTACATAATAAGATTGTGAGTATAGTAAATCATGAGGCCAAAATTAACAGCAACCTTGTTGAATCCACATGGGCTAAGTAGCCAACTGGAAATGACAACTACTGAGTCAAATTAGCTTTTGTGTCTTTAGATGGCATGTGGGAAAGAACTTTATACGTTACACAACACTAATGCCAAGCGGGAGATAGCAATTGCCCACCCAAGATATGATCAGTGTATGCCTAAATAGCTTGTTTGGGTGACAAAAATCACCAGAGTTGTATAAAAAACACTGTATTTCCTTTCCTCAACCTTTGGCAATACATTTTATTTATCAAATAACAGGAAAATACACAGACTTCTTTTAAATGAGGTAACACAGGCTCATTACCTCAATGATATGATAAAAAAAAATCATGCTTTCATCCTCAGCTAATGCCCAAAGGCTAACTTTAAGCCAGAAAAAAACAAAAAAACAAAGCAGGCCTCTTGGATAGTGTTCTTGCTTTGTCATTTGCATGCCCAGTTGCATTGGTTTTTACATATTGCCTCACAGCAACAATGAACTCCAGCCTTCTAGCATTGGCATTACAGAAAGGCCTAATGATCAGTCAGGATGTTCAAACTTCAGTTGCTAAAAAGGAAATTGTTGCCCTATTGTATAGATGGTGGTGCAGTACATAGGAACAGTATGAAAATATTAGTTATTACAAGAGGGGTGGTACAGGCTCAGTTTATACTGCCTTAGTAACCTTAAAATCCATCCATTTATAAAAAGCCTCCTTCTGGTTTTGCTAATTGTCTTTGACCGCTCCCACCTACATCTAAAGAAGTTTCACAAGCAGATTAAATAAATTACATAATTTTACCTAAACTTGACACAAAGTTTAATCCGGCATAACCACTGTACTTTAATACACCGACATAACAGTTTATGCACAGAAGCATACTGTGGTGCCACACCTTAAGTTGTTTAAGCTGAGAATAAAGTTCCATTGCCTGTTGCAATGATTTGTCTTTTTCTCGCTGAGCACTCAAGAGCTGCTTCTGATCCTCAGTTAGCTGCTGCTCCAGACCACAAACCTACAACATGACAAAATACATTCACAAACCACATAAAAAAGACGCACGTACTGGCCATTTACTGGTGCTGCTTCTCCACATCCAAGCAGCACGGTTCAGGGAAGCTAATTTAAATCTGTCTGACTTAATAACTTTTCAACTTTTCTTTTCAACATCATCTTTACCTTATCTTTAAGGCTGGAAATGGTTGACTCCAATTCTCTGGCCTGATACTCGTGCAATGAGGGCGGTCTCTCGGTGAGTTTTCTGGGTATACAAATCATGAGTGAATACTTGTCATATTGTCTGACAGGTTTACAGTAATACAGAAACCAGCAGGGAGTTATCACTGCACTGCAAACTACCTGATGAATAATAAAAAGAAGACACATTTTTTGACAGCCACTTACTTGAGCAACTCCACTTTGGCACACAAGTTGAAGCTGTTGTCTTTTGATGAGCTCAGTATGTCAGTCAACATCGCCATCTCCTGGCCAAGAGTTGAAATGAGGTGTTCCAGTCTAAGTTGACACATTTTGCACAGCGGTTATGTACACGGTTAAGGTAGGGCACAGCAACTTTTTAAGTTTACTTTGTTACTTTGATGGCACACAAGAACTGAAGAGAAGTAATAAAAACAATTGCTATTATTCAATAAAGAGTTGGTTAATCACTAAAGGCAAGAATTTCTCAATTTTGTTTCTGACAAGAAGATGACAATCATTATGTTTGAGCATATTTTCAACAGAATAACTTAAACTGGCTGCTCCATTAAGAAATAAAAAAAACAACTGTTACACTGAAGTTGGTATTTATACTATAAATATTCTTCAAAAGTGAAACAAATTATGGCAAAAATCACACACAAACATTCTGATAATTTATCATGTAAATTTGCTGCTTTACTTTGTACTTCGTGTGAGTGAGTGGAAAATCTTTAGCTTTTGTACAACAGGTTTGACAAACCCAGCTCTAAGAATCTGTGATGGGCAGTTGTTGACATTCAGTAAATGACAGAATTCATTGATTAGTTAGGAAAATTATATACCTTTCCTGTTCAATTGCTCCACTGTATTCCTTGTTCCCTATCTGATCTTCTGACTGATATGAAACAGAAAGAAAAAAATCACAAGTCATATTTTTTTTGTAAAATACACCCATTATTGTACTCTACTGAATGCTATCACTTACCAAAAAAGGCCTCCCCTGTAGCTTGTCGTTCAGTCGTTCATTAGGAAAAAATTGCTGCGTTTCGCGGTTCCCATGTTTAGTGCCGGTGACTGAGTGTTCAGATTGTTTCCCATCCAATGTATGATACACCTCCTTTATGGTCTGCTCCAATGTTTCAACTTTCCTATTAAGCGCGACTGCCTCATTCTCCATCTCCTGCAGCTTCTTGTCCCTCGACCTTTTGAGTTTCTGAAGCTCTTCCAACAAGCACAGCATCTTTTCCATCTGATCAACGTGTTTCCTCGAATCCTTTAATCTAAAAATCAAAAGATCTGTGGGTCAAAGTGATTCAGGCATTTTATTTTATATATGTAAAACTGTATCTGTGTTTTCACCTCAGGTCAGACAGGGCATCTTTCTCCATCTGGACTTTATGCAGCTCAGTTTTCAGGTTTGTGATGGCTTTCTGAGGACAGCATGTTTCTTGTTCAGCTCGATTAACTGTCTGTGTTTGAGGAGATGAAACATAAAAGATACATAATGCAGAAAGTGCACTACCCTCCTCTGCTATTCACATCATACATAACCAAACTATTCCAAAGGATTTATGGATGCAATAAAAATATGAACCTTGTTGAGCTGCAAGTCTGACAGCTGCTGAAGGCAGTCATCCATTGCATTTTCTAACACCTCCTTTCCAGGAGAGCTGATGTCCCTTTGGGCTACTTCCTGGTTTAAAATATCCAGACCAAAGACCAAAGGCTGAGTCACTGCCTGCTGGTGGGTTGAAAGAAAGGAGGAATCTCCAAGAGAGTCATCTGCCAAAACAGCAACAGACGTTTAAAACACTCAGAGCGTACGCTGTCACTGTTAAGATAGGGTGTTTGTTTATGTTGAATTCTTTCCCTTCTGTGTATGCATACTAGTTATTTGGATTTAAACATTTTCTGAGACTAAAATAGCTTAGAAGAATTTGAGCTTCAGTACTTCTGTGCCTTTGGTTTTCAGCCATTTTATTCTACTCTGGATTTTGTAAAACAATAATAAATAAGCCATTAGATAACACATTTCCCCCCCATCTTTCAAGTTAGAGTGGCATAAACAAGATGTGTGGAAACACTTGTACTCACAGGTATGAGGTTTAATATCATGGCAGCTTTGTCCAGGTGACCTACAGCTGCCGCCAAATCTCTCCAGAACCACCTTAGTTGCATTTTCCACCTCTTCTTGTAGTCTTTGGGTTTCTTTGGTGCGGCGATCAAGCTCATCACTGTCAATACATGGAAGCTCAGGCTTAGACTAACTCATACAGTGAATTCAGTTCAGATTTGTTTACTAATAGTGCCCACTGCAGCACAGCCTGATTTATTTTCTTTTTTCAAAACAGAAGGTTTTAAGCCTAATCGTTAAAGCTGTGAGGAAGACTGCCATGCATCAAAACCAGGACCTGGTTCCACAGGAGAGGATAGCTGAAGGCTCTGCCTCCCACTTTACTTAAAGCACAGTAAACTACAAGTAAGCAGGGCAGTCTTACAATGAAGTGCTCTGTTAGGATAATATGGTACTATGAGGTTACTAAGATATTCAATTTTGGCTTCAACAGGAAGCCAATGAAGATGAGCTAACACGGGACAAATGCGATCTCTCTTTCCAGTCCCTGTTAATACTCTTGCTGCTGTGACTTGGATGATGATTTGATGATTTGGATGCTTTTTCGGGGAGCTTTTAGAACAGCCGGCTTAATAGGAATTATAACAGTCCATCCAAGAGTGGCACATGCATGAACTACTTTTCAGTATCACTGTGAGACAGGACATTTATAATCTTGATAATACAGTGCAATATAGTGAAAGAAAGAAGTCTTAGTCAATATAGTGAAAGAAAGAAGTCTTAGTGCAATATAGTGAAAGAAAGAAGTCTTAGTCTTAGTTTAATTTGGGTGAGTATGTTACCTCAGCTCGTCCAGCGTCACACTGTTGAATCTCAACCGAAGAGGGGTACCATGGGGATCTATAAAATAAATAGGAACCGTCCAAGTTACTGAAATAAAGTTTAGCATACTAACAAGCAATACTTTGCTTATTTAGCTTACCAGCGGTTCCAGTTCCTGCCGCTGTTGCTGTTCTATCTTTCGCTGTGGAATGGTATCGTAAAACGTTAGTGCCACTATTGACGGAAAGCCTATAGCTCTGGGGCTCAGAGGACTCGGACCCCGTGGAAGACATCTTCTTTTTATCTCAAGTCATTGATTAAGACATTTACAAGAACCTGCTAATGACAACTGCACCACAGTCTTGCTTCTACCAGAGTGTGCAGTTTCATCACCATGGAAACAGCATCGGTAGTAGTGACGTGTCATGCGCAAAAGCATCGGCTCTAATCAGAAGAGCCAACTCCCATCAAATTTGCCAAATAAAGCTAAAATATGAGGCTACAGATCGTAATATATTAAGAGCGATTTGGGAGCCAAAAGAGCCAGCTCTTCTTTGGGTGCCGTGCCACAAGAGCCATCACCAATCCGTAGCTAATTTGGCCGACGTAGTTGAGCGGTCTTTGAGTGTAACCGTTAAAATATAATGACAGACTGGATGTGAAAGTCAGAACCTGTGAACTACAAGTTTATCGGTTAAGTGACCGTAAACAGGAGGTAAAACATAATTATCCCCGACGGCTTTAAGTAATCGGCCAACAGGCGCCTTTTTGTGCCACTTTGTTACGCAAACAGGCAAGACGTTGCGTTTCTAGAGATGCATGATGGTTAAAGTAGTTTTCTCCAGCAGGTCAGGAGCTGCTTGTTTATTACGGGCGGCGGGGAGGGGGTTGTCGCTCTTCGACGGTGATCGAGGTCTTATTTTATTATTTCCCGTCAATCATCTTAATCAAAATGGAAACATGGAGGAGTGAAATCTAAATTGAAGTCACGGAGCTGTTACTATCCTGCACGCCTTCCGCTCCTGGGCAAGGTAAAACGACTGCTTGATTAGCGCTAGCTAAGTTAGCTTACACAGGAGTACTTTGTGTGGGTGACGCCCCCCGAATGTTTTTTTGGCAATTATAGATGTTTTTGTTTCTCAAAACACAATTTCTAAAACCCAAAAGAAGGAAATAGCCTAGCTCTATTAATTCGCCCCCTTCTGTAATATGTAATCATCTCCCTGTTTGGATTAGCCCGGTGACCTAGTTTCAGGTCAGTGGTCATTTAGCTCAAATATCTACATCTACTTCGATTTGGTGGTGGTTTAGTTATTGTGCTTCGACATATTTTATGCATTCACTTAATAAATCACTTATAATATTGTAACGATCGCCAGGTTATATATTATTATTTATTTATTTATTTATTTATTCGTAGGGATACCGGACAGCCTGTAGGTGTGGTTTAGGAGGCAACAGTTACAGTTAACATAGGCTTACTCTGACAGTCTCTTGGATTTTAATGGAAAATAAGAAACAAATATTACACTGTGTTGTTTTCCAGATGAGGGATCTTCAGGACGTTGACAGTTTGCTCTTGAAAGAGTTGAAGTCATGTTGTGCGACAGAGTACAACTTTCTTCCCAGGGAAACTGGCCTGAAGTTGATGGAGTCTGCCTCCACAGAGGTAACCCACTGACCTACTTTTGTTTTTGTGGGGGTTTTTTTAGCTGTGTTTGCAGGCATATGTCTTTGCTAAAATGACTGCTATTTTCAGTGATGCCTTTCTAATATATAGTGGTACATTTGTAGAATCACAGCGGAGTATCTGCAAAATGCAGAGACACCAGAGTGGAAGAACTGTGGAGCCTGACCAGCTTCTTTGGCTACTGCACCCAAACTTTTGTTCAAGCTGTCAATTTACTTGATAGATTTCTCACCATTATGAAAGTAAGAATTCCAAGTTAAACGCCAAAACTGCAACTGTGCATGTTTAATGTCCTTTAGTGTCCTTTGACTTTGATTCATTGGATTTTGGCTCATTTCTGTTGATGATAGGTGCAGCCTAAGCATTTGCCCTGTATCGGAGTTTGCTGTCTTCACATTGCTGCCAAAATGGTTGAGGAGGAAAGCAATGTCTCACCCACTCATGAGCTTATTCGCATCAGCCAAAGCAAGTTCACCGTGTCAGACCTGTGTCGTATGGAGAAGATCATCTCAGAGAAGCTCAGTGTGGAGCCCAAAGCAGTGACAGCCTTAACCTTTCTACACCTCTACTACTCAGCCTTCACGTCCCTGTCTGCTGGAAGGTAAATATTTTTTTGTATTTACTTTTTCTTGTTGCTAATGCTGCTCCAGACTGATTGGAGCTGGTCAAATAGTTACTGCTGACTGAGGCTTGTACTAGCAGATCACATTAGGATTCCCTCTATATTTTAAGGGAGGAGATCCCAAGCATTGGGAGACTGGAAGCCCAGCTAAAAGCCTGCTTATGCCGGCTTGTTTTCTCTAAAGCAAAAGTAAGACAAGGTGACACTTTCACAGCATAGCAGCATTAGTTTGGAGTATCAGGACTAATTAATCTGTTCCTGTTCACAGCCATCCGTGCTGGCGCTGGCCCTCATTGCTCAGGAGTTTGAAGCCCTCCAGTCAGTCATGTTGTTGAAGACTGTCCAGCAGTTCCAAAGACATGTAAAGGTATGAAGAGATTAGGGTGTGACAGCTAAATCCTCTCTCAAACAGTCAGTGTTATTCCATCATAATATGTTAGTAACAAGGGTATTATCAATTTAGTTTTTAGTTTTTATAGTGTACGTTTCATAAGAAAAATTTTGTTTGATGATATTTTAGCTCATTGAGCTGAAGGTCTACTGTACTTATGAGTCAGGAGTCCGTCATCCATCCACGCATCTGTTCACAATTCACAAGAATTGCGACTCCTGCTACAGTATTGGTCATTATTTAATCAAGCTTGCACATAATTATCACCTAATGGGTCATCACCCAACTTTGGCCCAAGGTCAAGGTCACATTTGTAATTCTTTTCTTTCTTTTTCTTTCAATGGGCAGTAACTCGGGAATTGTGATGGAGCCAGATGAGCTTCCACATCCATGATGTTGTGGTTTTTAATGTTTTGGCAGTTTCACTGTAGTCTTATCACAGCTGTGAAATGAGGATTTGAAGCTATTTATATTTAGACTTTTTCTTCCAACTAGAGCTGGGCGATATAAGATTTTTTCATATCACGATATGTTTTTTTCATTTCAGGCGATAACGATATATATCACGATATAAGCCAAATAACTATATTTGTAAGATTTAAATGTGCCGTTGCTCACAAGTAAAATGTGAAATAATCAGCAGCTTGTTTTGATTTAAATATTTATTTCCCATAATAAGTTCAACAGGGCAGATGTACTTAAAGAACATGAGACTTCAGTTTCAGATAAATAAAGGCAAATATTGCAAACTACACAAAAGGCAGCCGCTAAAGCGTTTAAGTTTCAAAATAGAACAAACAAAACAGACCACTAAATTGTCAATTCCACTTAGAAACAAAATATTAATTCTAAAAATAAATATTAGTTTGTTTTACAGAAGAACAGACAAAATTGACTAACTTTTGTCAATATCAAATAAACTGAGAACTAAAAGGAAATTCTCAATCTCTCCTTGTTGTATAGCTTAGCTATTACCTCAATTAGCTGCTTGAATCCTTCATTTTCGACCGTGTTTATTGGTAGCATGTCTTTAGCATGACGGTAAGCTATGGCATTCGTTATGTCGCTATGTCTCTTAGCTTTTTGGTAAGACGCTGGAGAAAGCCGACTCAATTGACTGTTGTTGCTTCGCAGGGATTCTCCTGGTTGTTTTCGATGACGAATTAGCGCTTTTAGTCTACGGAACTTCTCTGGCCCTTCCTTTCGACAATCTCTCCGGCATTGGAACCGTCATCTGTGTTCTCTTCGGTAACCTGGTCACCCAAGCTCTCGGTTGATTTTTCTCTAGCGGGCAAACTCATTTTCTCCATTAACCGGCCGGCACGGCGGCTGGCTGCTTCCCAAACAAATACACATGTGCGGCTTGGCACTTGTGCTGTACGTAAAAAGTCACGTGACGTGACGCTGCGGCTGTGATTGGTTCGGCTATGCGCTACTTTATTTGGATTGGCTGTTCTTTTTTTTTAAGACAGGAAGAGAGAGAGATGAGGTCTATCGCAATAGTTTCATTTTTCTATCGAGAAAAGGTTATTTCGCAATACATATCGTTATCGTTCTATCACCCAGCTCTACTTCCAACCCTTTTGGCACCAACTTTTTGTTCTCCAGCCAAAAACATGTTGTTTGTTTCACCTATCACTGTGTTTGGAGGAGCTGCCTCACCCCACTCAGCATGAAAGTCCAAACAGAAACGGTGGGACCAGAAATGACTGCAAAACAAGTCTAATTTTTATTAAAACTGAAAAAGTTACAAGCAGCGAACAAAGTTTCTCCCTTAATCTTTGGTATTTTGACATATATACTATACACATCCACTGTTATGCTACCTGGCTAAGTAACTACCATTATCTAGCAGGCCTTTTGGCAGTGTAATCTTGTCAATGTGTAATTTTTAGCATCAGAAAAGAGCTAAAGAGAGTTGGTTGTCGGTTACTGGTTATTGTTGTTTATTAATATTTATGATTTCTATAAATAAAAAATGAGTAAGAGTGCACAGGTAATACAGTGCCCCCTCTCAATGTTTCGCAGCAGACATGGTGACCACTAATATGCTTTTAAAACCCTTAAAAATCCAGTCTAACCTAAAAGTCTAACCTATAAACAAAAGTCAAGAGTAAATGTTACCCCCCCAGATGAAGCACTTGTATCTGGTGTGTAAACCCAGCCTGTTATATTTTTAAAGATAATTGTGTTTGGAAAACTTGTTTGCAGTTTGGCCGGGGTAATCCCGTAGAGACTGTAAAATGTGGTATGACTTAATGTTGCCTGGCCAAATGCATGTAGAGTGCATGGGAAAACTGTTAAAAAAATATATATTTTAAGGCTAATCCTGTTTGTAACCTCTCAGATGTTTCCTGTTTTTCTTCTTCTCTTCAGATCAGTGACAGTGAGCTACTCCACTGGAAGGAGCATGTGGCCAAGTGCATGGTGGAGTACCGCTCGAGCGAATGTAACAAACCAGACAACAAAAAGCTTGTTTGGATCGTGTCAAGGAGGACGGCTCAGAATCTCCAAACTAGTCACTTCAGTGTGCCCGGTCTGCCAACTATTCCCGAGAGGAGCTGGGATGAAAGCGAGAGGTTAACAGTTAATCTTTTCTACTTTCTTTGTGTTTAGTGGTTTCTAGGGTGGTTTCTGGGCTCCTTGGAAAACTAAATGGGATAATTTTGGTAAAATTAGGTCAGAATATTTTCCACAGCTCATGTGTAGCACACAGCAAATGCTTTCACGTTAATGGAAATACTCTGGGTGGTTTAGAAGAGGTAGCTACAGGAAACAGCACAGTTGATAGCAATGAACGCTCAGGAGTTTTAGCCGATCTCTTCTCATATCAGTGCAATCTAACATCACACGGACTTTATACTCGGATACAGTGCCCCAGTTAATGTTAGACTGCTATGTTTATCCTTTGATTCTCTGTCCTGCATATTGACTGGCTTTAGTTTACATAATTTGATGCACAAATCTCAAAATAAAATGCGCCTTAAAAAAGAGATGTGTGCTCTATGGATGCAACTCTATTAAAAAGTGACGATAAGATGGATCAGCGGGTGAAAAAATAGATTCGCCTTTTATTTTTCCACCTAGCCTTCATACATGCTTATTGTATGTACTTTGTAAGAGGATCTGTAAAGCTGCATTCAGATAACACAAATTTGTCCTTCACATATCAGTACTAACCTTGTTACCTGCATACTTTGTGTGTGTGTGTGTGTGTGTGTGTGTGTGTGTGTCTGTGTCTGTATGTTTTTGGGTTTTTTTCACGATCCAGCAGGTTAGAACCTGCAGAACTGCTGTGTACAAATGGCTTAAGAAAAGTCAAAAAGCCATTTTTCAAGGTCTAATTTTACAGCAGAATTGTAAAAATGTTTGGTTAAATATGTGCTGAAGTCAAAATTATTCTCAATTAACTTTCGATTAGGTTATGGTTAGCATTAATAGAACTCTGGACTCATTATGCCCTTAGTTGATTTCACTACTAAACCAAAACCAGAGACATTAAAAGAGTGAGGCGTGGCTCTCGGAGAGCAAAGATGGTGGTAGAAATGTAGAAACTTCCAGAGGAAAAAAAACCCCAAAGACTAACTTTACTCTGTGAGTTAGGACTCTGCATTTTGAACCTGAATTCTAAGGGTTTTGGCAACCGCTGTGTCAATTATGTTTGATCTTTTATTCATTTTTTTAATGTTTTTTGCTCACACTAGCAGGGAAGCTACATCTACAAACTGTAGACAGAAACACACACCCAAAAATCTTATTATTAGTAGAAGGTCACCTGCAAATATGATAAAACATCAATCCCAGAAAGTTGATTCTGTTCATCTGGACGTAATGTTTTCTGACGCTGTGTCCTGATGAACAGATTCAACTTTCTGGGATTGCTTTATCTGACTGGCTGAGCATGCATCAAAACGTACAACATCACTCACTAAAATTGAACAGTGAAGACTCCACTTCACTGAGTCACATTACCCAAGGTGCAGAGCGATTGACTAAAGCTGCTTGTGATGGGACAATGTCCTATTATGCAAAGCAGCCACACCCTTAATTCCACCATCAGCTTCACGCAGCCACGAGAGGCCCTACAGTTTTTCTGCTGCAGAGGTTGCTGCTTGTTTAAAACCTTATTTTAGGTCAAATCAGGAAACCTTCTTTTCTATCAGCTATAATAGATTCTGTTTAACATTAAGATTTTATCAAGCAGTAACCAATGAAATCAAAGTCATTTTGGAAAATGCTATAAAAATAACGGTGCTGGTGCTGTTTCTAGTGGGTCTTTGCTTAAATCCCATTCAAAATGACTGTAAGTAGGGTTGTAACGATTAAACAAAGGAAGCATTGAGTGTTAATGCTCTCTTGTCTCGTAGCGAGGACTCCTGTGAGGACATGAGCTGCGGAGAGGACAGCCCATGCGGCTCATTAGGAAGCGACGGTGAAGGAGCCTTCTTCCCTTCCACTTTTCTCAGCTGCAGAGAATAACGACTCCCAGTTGTGCAGTAACACCAGATGTGTATTTGTCCCCTGAACTGTAACAGATTTCAGGGCAGACCTGTGTGTTTCACTTGTGTATCGTGTATCGTATATATGCCAAGTGACGGGTTTGGATTATTAAGTGCCTGTGTTAATTCATTTTACTGTTATTCTGATGTAAAACAAACTAAAAAACAAAAACATATCATAATAGTGCAAAATCGAAATTTGCAATATCTCGGCAGCTCAATGGCAATACATGTGAATGTCTTCTGTTTGTGTCTAAACTCGACACATTCCAGGAAAACTAGTGAGGCACAAGTAACAACTTTAGGATGTCAGTAATTAGACACCTTCACTGTTGAGTACCAGCTAACACACTAGCACATCCACATCCTTTTATTGTTTCTTAACATATATATTATATGCCACACATATTCACAGTATTCTGCAGATGTCAGTGTGCTAACTAACAAATGTTATTCTAATGTGAAATATATGACGTTGTGGTGGGAAAATACCAGCCTGTAAATGCATGGATGATTTTTAATATGTGACAGTGAATGTTTTTCATGTTTACCAAGATAAGCTTACTGAAAAAACGTTTTAAAAAAATGTACATAACATGTAAAAAATAAGAAAAAAACATGGTGCTTAATGTGTATTGTATTAAGATATAATGTGAAATATGTTGGAAGGTCAGTAATAATCCCTCCAATTAAAAAAAAATACTTTTTAAGTGTTTTGTTCTGTTTTTGTTTTCTTACTTTTTGAGCTTTTGTACAAGTCTTAACATTTTAACCTCTTAGATTAATTCAGTTAGATTTTTTTTTAGTCTCAAAGTGTATTATGAAGACCCTACAACCTTTACAATGGCAAAAAAAAAAAAAATCCCCCAACCCAACAGTCAAATGATCACCTTTGAGCAGCACTTTCCGACAGTGGGGAAGAAGAGCTGTCTTTTAACAGGAAGCGAGCTGCTGTCTTGGGCTAGTAGGTGAGGGGAAAGAGAAGAGACAAAATAGAAGAACAAAGCTATAGGAGAGAGTAGACATGCAACACATGACATGGAGAAGTGGCAGATAACTGAAGGACTGAGAAAAGGGTTTTAGTTTAATTTTTTTTTTTAATTAATTTTAAGAATATTGAAAGAAAGTAGTTCTACATATTTGTTTAATGTGGATGTGAAGGACATATCCTGGTCAAAAATAACTCCAAGATTCTTCACATTTTATTTGCGCGTTTTTCAATATTTTTGTCTGTGTTTACTGTGTTTTGTGTCACAGAATCAAGTGATGCCTTCAGATTCCATAGTGTAGTGTGACCTTCTCAGAAAGGGGGTATAGCTCAGTGGTAGAGCATTTGACTGCAGATCAAGAGGTCTCCGGTTCAAATCCGGATGCCCCCTTCTTTAAATGAAATAGATATTGCTGTGGAAAATAATCTGTGGCAAATGAGTAATTTGCCTTGATGATATTATATTTTAAATAGATATATTTATGATATATCTGTTATAAATAATAATAATACACTACAAAACTTACCCTGAGCACCCCAAAAAGTTCATTCTGTTCATCTGACATGACTGAAACTAGCTCACAGAATGATCAAGAAACTGACCTCACAGGTAGTTTCAGCCATTGTGCAAAGGTACTGTTTGTAAGGTTGGGGACACCTGCAGTCAGCTGAGACAGAAGAAAACGCTACGTCCAGATGAACAGAATCAACATTTGGGATTTACTTACCTCCAAATTTAAAATTATGTTCTTTAAAGCTTGAATTTGACTTGATTTGATACATGGAGTTTTGTCCTTCTTACCACTGACGTTAAAAGTAATTTCAGATTAATTTCAGAAATATGTACCTTGAGGAGCTTCAAATAGTATGAAACCCATGCCATTTACTACTTATCTATAGACCCAGACTGTTATTAGTCAAATAAATCCCTTGGATCTTACTTTCTTTTCACTTGAGCCTCAGTGTCAAGATTACAGTGGTAAAGCTCAGTGGTAGTGTTCAACTGTAGATCTCTTGAGAATCTGTGTTAATGATGCAGAGCTGCTTGCTGTAGGGGGTATAACTCAGTGGTGGAGCATTTGATTGCAGATCAAGAGGTCGCCGGTTCAAATCCGGGTGTCCCCTTTTTTATATCACTTTTTAAGTATCAGGTTTGTACTACGGGAACTCTTTAGCTTAAACTATATATCTATATCTATCTATCTATTTATCTATATAGTTCCTGTAGTACAAACCTGATACTGTCGAGTTTGATTGTTTGTTAAACACTGATACATGTCGCATATACATGGCCAATAAACGCAATTCTGATATTAAAAAAGGGGGCATCCGGACTTGAACCGGAGACCTCTTGATCTGCAGTCAAATGCTCTACCACTGAGCTATACCCCCTGGAGTCCCTGTCAACCGCTGCTACTGTAGAGAGTCATTAAGAGGCACACACTATAGAGTTCAAATCTGGTTCAAATCCAGACCCCCTCCTTTAGAAGACTGCCTAGATGACAAAATCACACTCTGCAGATTCATTAATCTAATAGCATTGAGGTCTCTCTATAAAAGAGTAAAAGTAAATCCTTCCTGCCAGTCAACCTGTAAAAACATCTCTGAAAGGCAGATAAAATTCTTAATGTCAGCTGTTGTCCAACAATGTTCCAGCGTGCTAACACTGGCCAAAGAAGCAGGATATGCTGAGGCTTTATTTTGACAATAAGGATATGATGATATGTAAGCAGGTGATCTGCTCCTCTCACACTTTTTAGCATTTATTTTTTGGTCTAAATTCTGACCTGTGCTTGCTTTTGTTTTGCGTACATTTCAGCATCAAAAAGACAGTAAAGGAAATTCAAGCAGTTAAAACCCAATATATAAAACCCATTCCATTAACTTTATTTGTATGACCGCAGATTGTTTTCACACTAATAAATTACTCAGCTTTTATCTGCTTTTCATTTGAGCTTGAGTGTTGAGATGAAATATCAGAATGCATTAGAAAACAAGCCCAGAGCGCCACAACTGAAAGATGAGACCTCAAGTTCCGCACTGTGTGCAGTCATACACAGGGGGGATAGCTCAGTGGAAGAGCACTGCAGATTAGATTGTCTCCGGTTCAAATCCAGATGCCTTGTTGTCTGTGTTACTGTTTAACAAACAATCAGAATCGACGGTATCAGGTTTGTACTACGGGAACTCTTTAGCTTAAACTATATATCTATATCTATTTATCTATATAGTTCCTGTAGTACAAACCTGATACTGTCGAGTTTGATTGTTTGTTAAACACTGATACATGTCGCATATACATGGCCAATAAACGCAATTCTGATATAAAAAAAAGGGGGCATCCGGACTTGAACCGGAGACCTCTTGATCTGCAGTCAAATGCTCTACCACTGAGCTATACCCCCTGGAGTCCCTGCCAGCCACTGCTATTGTAGAGAGTCATTAAGAGGCACACACTATAGAGTTCAAATCTGGTTCAAATCCAGACCCCCTCCTTTAGAAGACTGCCAGATGACAAAATCACACTCTGCCGATTCATTAATCTAATAGCATTGAGGTCTCTCTATAAAAGAGTAAAAGTAAATCCTTCCTGCCAGTCAACCTGTAAAAACATCTCTGAAAGGCAGATAAAATTCTTAATGTCAGCTGTTGTCCAAAGGAGGAGGACATGCAGAGGCTTTATTGTCATCAGCATAACTTTGTGCTGAACATTGGGGGGGGGTCAAGTTCTCTGTCTAAATAAATAAAATCAACAGCCTATTTATGCAGGATAATTCATAATTTTATTGGGGGGGTTATATTGGTTGGGTCTGATTACTGGGGGGGGGTGTCATAACCCCTCTGGAAATTACGCCCCTGTTTATTGTGACAATAAGGATATGATGATATGTAAGCAGGTGATCTGCTCCTCTCACACTTTTTAGCATTTATTTTTTGGTCTAAATTCTGACCTGTGCTTGCTTTTGTTTTGCGTACATTTCAGCATCAAAAAGACAGTAAAAGTATTAAAGAGAGTGCAGAGGAAATTCAAGCAGTTAAAACCCAATATATAAAACCCATTCCATTAACGTTTATTATGTTTTCACACTAATAAATTGCTCAGGTTTTACCTGCTTTTCACTTGAGCTTGAGTGTTGAGATGAAATATCAGAATGCATTAGAAAACAAGCCCAGAGCGCCACAACTGAAAGATGAGACCTCAAGTTCCGCACTGTGTGCAGTCATACACAGGGGGGATAGCTCAGTGGAAGAGCACTGCAGATTAGATTGTCTCCGGTTCAAATCCAGATGCCTCGTTGTATGTGTTACTGTTTAACAAACAATCAGAATCGACAGTATAAGGTTTGTACTACAGGAGTACGTTAGATTGAAAAAAACTGAATAGGGGGTATAGCTCAGGGGTAGAGCATTTGGCTGCAGATCAAGAGGTCTCTGGTTCAAGTCCGGATGCCCCCTGTGTTAAATGCATGCTGCACTCTATTTACTACTCTATTTATTTGGAGGCTGTTAGGCATTTACCATCTGACAGCAATACCTGTACAGAGTGAGTGAACTGATGAAGTAGCACTGGTGGCCCAGAAAGTCTTGTACAGAAAGAAAACTCCAGGAAACGAAAATGCAGTTAAAATGTATGCCCTCGTCAACATTTTGAAAAGCTCTTCAGTACTCTGGAATGGAGTTGTTGTTGGGTCGATTCTAGCCGCGGGCCTTATGATTGACACCCCTCTTACAGAGCGTTAATGTGGTTATATTCATGATGATATGAGAGAAACAGTATTAACAGACCCAAACTGCTCCCGGTGTACCACAGGTACATAAGTGAGAGGATGTTTATGACAGTGAAAGTATGTCTGTTTGTGTGTAGGCCAATTTCCCATGATTGAACTCCTCTTAGTATCAATAAAGTCTACATAAATGGCAAGATCCCCAGATATACTAATGTAAATGTTTTACTCTCACCAGCCTGGATATCGAGATTAAATTCCAGTGCGCATGACTTAACTTATTAGACTGCTCGTCGGAACTTTTAAAGCTTCTGTCATCTCAGTCCCATTCAACTGATTACCGAACAAGCGTCTCTTTGTGCCGAAAGCTGCATCAGCGTGAGTGTGAGGGGGTGGGGTTGGAGGTGGTGATGCTGCTGGTGCAGCTGGTGCTGCTGAAGGACGCGGCTTGCGGTGGAGCTGTCTGGGATGTGTTGACACGCATTTCTGCTCCCATCTCCTTGATTAACCCGGCAGCCTGGATGGTTTCGAGCCGCAGAGGAGAGGAAGAGGAATGAGCGCGGACCGAGCAGCGGCATCCTTATCATGCAGCCGCAGAAAATCACCACCCGTCCATTTTACGCGATTATATGAGCCGATGAGCGCCACTTTATGTGTGCTTTTCAGACGGGCGGCAGCGCTGTGCAGACCCGGGAATAACAACGCAGGCCAACACCTCGCTGCAGCTACATACAAGGAATGAAAACGATCCCAAGATGGTCCGCATCGCCAAGGCCCTGGGTTTGGTTATTCTGTGCGTCGCCGTGCTCATTTTATCCCTCATCAGCTACGTGTCTCTGAGAAAAGACAGCCTCTTCTCCTCCTCTAAATACTACATGGGAGGCCCGAGGATTATGTTTCATGCAGGCTTTCGGTGAGTGAGAATTTTTTTCATCACAATGAGGATGGATGATCAGATGCAGAATTGGGTTGATGTAAACAGTGTGGCCTTTTGTGCACGACTCCAGACTTCATACTTTACCTTCTATATACTTGCTGTCTAGGTTCAAACTTTAAGTGGAGCCTCAGCTCCCAATCATAATGCCATTCATGCAGTACCTTGCAACTAATGTTAATTAATTAATGGAGTATGCTGTTTCCAAATGTAATCAATCCTTTTCACATTTGCAAACCTCAATTTAATTGAATAAACATTACAACGTTACTTTCAAAAGCAACCCAATTAATTGGATGACCTATTATACTGTCTAAGTAGTGTCTAAGAATGAATAATTTAGAGTGATTGATCAGAGATTTCAATCTAATCCACCCGTTTTTAAGGCGGACTCTTTAGTTATCAAACCCAGGCAAAGACTCAGTCTGTCATGGTCCCGACACTTCTGACCCCGTGTTTTGAGTTTTGTGAGTTTTGACATTCTATATTAGGTTCATTTGTATTCTTAAGATCCCTAGGTCGTCTGTTCAGTATAGTTGATTAGATTTCCCCTTATGTGTTTGCCCTTTGTCTCCCTTTGTGTGTTTGTGTTTATTTAATTGTGAATTATTGTGCCCCTTTTCCCTTGTGTTTTATTCCATCATGTTTATCGTGTTTCCCCAGCCCGTTATGTCAGTGCTCTCCCCGTGCTCTCTCTCCCCCCTCCTCTCTGCGTCTCTGTGTCCTTTCTGTGTTACGTTTAAGGTCCGCGTCTTGGGTCAGTATTGTCAGTTCCGTGTCCTCCCTGTCTTGTTATGTGTAATTGTCATCAGCTGTGCTCCCCGTGTGTTCCCACGTCCCTCATTACCTTCTGTGTATTTATGTCAGAATCTCCCTCTGTTCCTTGTCGCGCCGTCCCTCATGCTGTGTGATCCCTTGTGTGCCTCTCTGTGAAGTTTAGTTTATATTTTCCCAGTCTAGTTTAGTTTTGCATCTTTCCCTTGAGCCAGTAAATAAAGCTGTATTTTGAGTTCATCCCCGTGTGTTGCGAGTCCTGCATTTTGGGTCCAATCTCCTGCCTGCACACAGAGATTCATGACACAGTCAATAACGGAGTGGAAGAATCATTTGTGGGAAAGATGATAAGATGAGAAACATGCACAACATTATTTCAGTTCACCAAATCATCAAGCACTTAAAGTATCAATATTCAGTACAGACACTAGAAAATCACACGAAACAAACTGATAATATAGTTGTTTCATATAAAAGTTTCCTAATTCATATAATACAAACTCTCCCTTTATTATGCAGACTCAGCACAGAGCATCATCTACCCCAATTTCAAGAGTGGAGAACAGATTTGTAGTCCGTCACATCAATGTAGTGGCAGCCATCCTGTTTGAGCCACGTTTAGAGTAAATGCTTTAAAATGTTACCATTCATATCAATATGCTCTGTTTAGAATGCCCACTGGCCTTTTTTAAGTGTGCTACTGGAAAGCACAACAGCCTCCATGAAATACATGAAAAACTGCTTTATGAAAAATAACTTTTGTTTTTCCAGCTACCTTGAGTATTTGCTCCCTCCTTTTTCCTTCTCTTGTACGATCTCTCTGTCCTCCCCCTCGCTCTCCATCCTCCTCACTTAACTAGAAACTGGAAAATGACAAAAATATAAGATTATAATAATTATTATAAGAGCAAGTGGGGGATTCACAGTGGACAAAAAGACAACACACTGCTTAGTTATGTGAATGTGGGTAAAACAGAAGCTACAGCTTTATAATTTTGGGTGAATTTAAATGTTACGGTGAATGAAAGACAAACTGATCCATATCAGTTTATAGCAATATTCAAACTGAATACAGGCTGCTGCAGGACATAAACAGGTAAGATCCTTTTGACTTGCAGTCACCTGGATCTGGAGCTGTGCTGTAAGCAAACACTAAAGCCCAATTTAATCAGAATAGGAATCGAAATTTTTAACTAAAATAATAATGCACATCAGTTTTATAAATCATGGCAATGTTTTGTTGTATTTCAGTTAAAGTGTGTTTTAATTCTACATCACTGATTTGTGTCATGAAATTATCTCTTCGTGTTCTTTCTGCTGCAGCAACAAAAGTCTTATTATTCTTAACAAGCGATGAGCCACGCCTGTGTGTGAGCGCTCTGTAGCATCATGACATCAACAACACTGGACATAAAACCTGTTTTCATTCTTTCCTGTACTGTTGTCAATAGAAAAGTTAGAAAATTAAACATCAGAAGATAATTCCAGAAAATAATAATAAAATACGCTACAATTAATACTATTAACAGTTTTTAGGGGCTCTCTACAAAAAAAACAAAGAAAAAAACCAAAACCCAAACCACTAAGGGGTCTAAACTCATTTATGCATCCTTTAAATCAAACAGTGAGCTGTCCAAGGTGCTGGACCTGTTGACCATATACTACGTATACAGAAAGATAACTCAAGGTAACTTACATGAAGGGCATGGAAATGTATTTAGTGTGATTTCCACGTGTACAGCCTAATGCCAAGACATAAAACAGCATCTTTACTGTAAACCAGGGGTGTTAAACATGTGACCTCGGGGCCAGTAGACCAAAGGACCTGCTGGATTTGCAAAGTATAAAAACTGTAGCAAAGAATTTAGTAACTAAGCTTTTTTTAAAAAGCAAGCAAACAAACAAACAAACCATAATCCAGTTCTTTTCCTTTTGACAAGGTCCTGGTGTTACATAAGAGCAAAACATTAGTAAGTGTTCTTTTGGATTTAGGCATGCTGATGTTATTTAGGACAGCGACTTTCAGCTGTGATCTGGAAAAAATAGTGCACATGTAATGGTAGTGGAAAGACTGAGCCACACTAAAAAAAAAAGCTTTAGACATGTCAGGCTGCTCATCATCTGTTGATATAAAGCTCAATGTATTTAATACTTTAATATTAATGCATCAAAGCAGTTCTGAATGAATGGCTTAAGTAGGTTGAGAGTACTTCTGTCATCACAACTATATATCGTGTGTAACTGTATGTAAACTAACAAAAAAATGCTCTTCCTACCACAGCTAAAACATACACTTTGGCAGCTCCAAAGTTGTTGTCTTCAGTAAAGTATGAATAAGACCCTATAGTTATAAACATCTAAATCCTTTATTAATAGAAAACTAGTTCCCAAGTCTTAACATGAATCCAGGTTTTAACTAGAAAAATATCTAAATCTTTTCATTTTTTCCACTCTCTTCTTTAAAGAGAAAAAAACAAACAAACAGTTGAATCATTTGAACATTTTTAGCTGTAATTATTCTAAACATGAAAGTCTTTTGAGAGGCTAATATGAAAAGCAGACTGACCAAAGTGTGCCAGGAGCAGATCTGATTGGATCTTTCTAAACAGCAGGCAGTATAGCTGCTGCTGTTATAGCATGATGACTCAGCTTCCAATGTTTTGTGGACATTAATTTCAGGTCTCAGTTCGCCATGAATTTCCTGGACCCCTCCTTCATCCCCTTAACTAATGCCCTAAACGAAGAGCTCCAAGGAAAACCGTCCAAATGGAAGTTCAACAAGACAGCTTTTTATCAGCAGAGGTAAAAGATTTGACTCCTAAATGAATTCTCCTTTTCTTCTTTGTGAAACTTGAGTATTTTCTGATCTGGTCTAGAAATCAGACAGCATAAAACATCCTTCCTCTTCATTTTGTCTTCTGTTTGCCAACATTCAAAACCAAAAAGTAAATTGTTTGTGTGTTTAATTTTGTATATTTATTATGTGTCAATGTTTCTACAGACTTATGATTAAATGATCACCAGCGGAAAAAAGGGAAATACACCAGTAAACATAAAAAAGAGCCTATAAATATATGTGCCTGTAGCATGTGCTGTAAATAAAAAACGGACGTAGCTGCTGTGATTGGTTTTGGACTTTTTCTAACATCTTTTTTTTCAGGAAAGATATCTTCAACTACATCGACATTCCCAACAACTTTTCCCTTACGAAGAACAGCGTGCGCGTTGGCCAGCTGATGCACTTTGACTACTCCAGCCACAAGTATGTTTTCTCCATCAGTAACAACTTCAAATCCCTGCTTCCTGACACCTCTCCCATCCTCAATAAGCACTACAGCATGTGTGCTGTGGTGGGAAACAGCGGCATTCTCACCGGCAGCCACTGTGGCCCTGAAATTGACCAAGCCGATTTTGTCTTCCGCTGCAACTTTGCCCCCACCGACATCTACTCCAAGGACGTAGGCAAGAAGACCAACTTGACCACCTTTAACCCCAGCATCCTGGAGAGGTATTACAATAACCTGCTGACCATTCAAGACAGAAATAATTTCTTCCTCAACCTAAAGAAACTGGAGGGAGCCATCCTGTGGATCCCTGCCTTCTTCCTTCATACCTCAGCTACAGTAACTCGGACCTTGGTGGATTTCTTTGTGGAACACAAGGGACAGCTGAAGATTGAGCTGGCCTGGCCAGGAAATATCATGCACGACGTGAACAAGTAAGATCTGATTCATAATTTGCTGTTTTCTTCGCCTGGTAACTGTTGAGCTTTGCAGGGATGGAGGATTTTTTAGGCAAACCTGGAAACCAGTGTGATTTTTCCATAGACTTTTTAATTATCACAGAAAATGAAACATTTCTGCAGAAAATAATTTTTTATTATGCTTAATAATCTTCAGAATTCACAATTTACTGCAACCTTTATAAAGACTATCATGCTACTGTACAGCACTACTGTTCTGTAAGTCTATAAACAAATGACAGTAGACTACAGACCTATCATAGGTCTGTGGTTTTACATTTTATACTATGGTACACAACGTTAAAATAGCTAAAGCTTCTGTTAACCAAAAACCTTATTTCCTTATTTCAAACATGCAATCACACATCCATTGAAAAATCCCAGGTCAACCAGTCATGCAAAATCCTCAATCAGTTCTGGGTTCCTGCAGCTCTTTATATTCACATTCCTTGTCACCCAGTTTCTGCTCTCCACCTGTTGCTCAGAGAAATGTTTATCGGTTAGGTGTAGAAATGCTTTCTAACTTTATTGACAAAATAAAACAGGCTGCTTTTATTGGCAGCCAAAAAGCCTAAAAACAACTTAAATCCATGAAGAAACATCTCAAAATGAGAAAATAACATAAATCCCAAACACAGAAATCTAGTAGAGAAAACAGAGGGTTCGCAAAAACTATAATCTTACTAACACCAAAAGGAAAGACAGCAACTAAATACACACTAGAAGGGAAGGGACACTAACAAAGCTGGGAAAAGAACTGAGGAAGGCAGTAAAAACACACACACACACAGACAACCACCTGAGGATATGACCTTCAAAATAAAACAAGAAATAAGTGAAGGAGGGACCAGGACAAAACTCACGCAGACAGAGAAGTGCACACAGGAACACAGGATGCACATGCAAAAGGAAAAAACAGGATAACAATAACTGGAATGCTAATGACGTAATAGCTCATACGACTCATGATCCATCACAATTGACAGGTTATTGTAATATGTGAAGTACAGAACCTATAAGTTTGGTTGTTATTGTTTGGCTGTATCACACAAACTGTATTACATTAAAATGTGACCAATACTCTGAGAGCAAGTACGGTAAGTGATTCTTTGAAAATGCAAAAATGCCCATTTTCACGTGACGTTGAGCACATTTAAGGAGACCCATTCGTCAATCATTGTGCAATCTCAAAAAAACCTGCGTGGTAATCTTGGAGGAGTAATAATTATTATGAACTATGAATGGACAGATGGAAAGACACCTGGCCGTGGTCCTTTGGCCAGATGAGCTAAAAATCCAAGAATTATTGGATGTCGTGTTAATATGCAACAAGAAAAACTGAACCACAGGCAGTACAAAGACCAATTTAATCCACCGCTAATATGAAAGCATTGATATGACAGCACCGACTGATGTAAATGTGGGAATACTGTGGGAGTATTTCTGAAACCCTGGTGTCACCAACATGGTAGTTTTATTTAAAGTGTGGCAAACACTAAAACCATGACCACACAGTTAGGCCTATAATTAGTTGGTGAATGACTGGTTTAGTTACATCAATACTTTTGTTAAACCGTTTGATTTAAAACTGAAAATCTGCACCTCCATCACATCTTGACTATTTGATTTAAAATTGTGGTGGTGAACAGACACAAAATCACAAAAATTGTATCACCGTCCAAACATGTATGTGCATACATGTACGTTACATGATAAAATCTTGACCAGACAACATAAAGTTACAGTCAATATGTGATCTATTTGTTTTCTTCTCAGATACTGGAAGACTAAAAACCTCTCTCCCAAGCGTCTCAGCACTGGGATCCTCATGTACACTCTGGCCTCAGCCATATGCGACGAGATCCACCTCTACGGCTTCTGGCCCTTTGGCTGGGACCCCAACACGGGCAAGGATCTACCGTACCACTACTACGACAAGAAAGGGACCAAATTCACCACTAAGTGGCAGGAAACCCACCAGCTGCCCAGCGAGTTCAAGCTGCTCTACAAGCTGCACAGGGAAGGCGTGATCAAACTCAGCTTGACGCACTGCTCTTAGACATTCGACGAGTCCGGGATGGTTTAAGACGTGACTCCAGAGACCATTATTGACATACATTAGCTCAGTTCAAACTTCTGTTGTGACACATGATAAGCATGATAAGTGTTTAGGCAGTTTATGGTCATCCCGCAAACACACACTTGTGTCACGTTGTAATTTTACATGAAGATGTCAGGCTCACTCGAGCTGCAGATCCCAGCGTTGTTATTCATTCAACATGTTGTGTTCAGCACCACAGTTAGGGGCTTTCATGCAGCTCAGTTGCTTCCATTATTCTCCTTTGCATGACTGCTGGCTAAATAGTTTGAGCCAAACAGACGTCTATTTTAACTGGAGTCCACGGGAGATTCAGCTGTGGGAACGCAGTAAATTTCCACTTCTGCTTGAAACAGATTGATTAATCACCTTTACAACAGTATACCAATTCTGTACACTGAAATCACTGCCTAATCTCAGGGAAGGAGTTAGATCAGTGTTTTTTGTAATCAGATTCAATGCCTCCAGAGAGGTGCGGTTCCTGTTTTCAGGCCTTTCCCCCCACGAGGTGTCAGACAATCTGCACTGCTCTAGAAGATGGTATTTGTTTACAAGATTGTACTCTATATAAATATATGTGTGTCTTTTATTCTCTTTAGACAGCCTGACTGTCCACTTCAAAATTTTTTGGAATAATAATCAACATTCCAACAATAAGCCATAAATTCATGGAGAGATGATAGTTTTGTGATCATTAGATCAGAACTGCAGAACGTGTTACCGGCCTTCATTACGTAGGTGTTGAGAAAATGAGACATTTCCAAAATCTACCAACAAGACTATGAGGATAATTTTCCATCAGTAACAATGAAAATACATGTAATGTAAACTTACTTGATTTAGGATCAAATTTAGCCAAGTAATTTCTGATAAGAGATCATCATGTTTTGTTATCATCATGTATAAAAGAACCGATGTTTACAACTAAAATATTATCAAAATATATGACAGACTGGAGCAACAGCTCCATCTTTTTGTAAATCCATGATTAAATCCCAAATTTCTCATTCGTGGGATAATAAAGGTTTATTCTATTGTATTACCAAGTTTGAATATCGTACCTAAGCTAGGTTTAAACTTAGCTTACTAAATTGGGACCTCAGGAAGCCACTGGTCAAACCCAAGACATAGTAATCCCTGACCTAACCACTCTAAAACTGTCAATCTTTCACACATAGTTTAAAAATATTTTGACCCGTGCAGATACAAGATGCTATTTTGTGAGTTTTAAAAGATCTGCTAACCAAAATTTATTATCCATCAGAAGAGCCAAGCTATTTATTTCTCCCATGTTAGCACTCTTAATCAAACCTAAGTTATTAGCTAAAAATATTTATTTCACAGTTAAAGGCACCAGTGTTGCCAGATTGGGTTTCCACACAGTTTTAAGCTTAATCTTGATGGTTAAAATTATGTTGGACAGGTGAACAAAATTTAGGCTGTTTTGGGATCCTTTGTGATGATTTAAAAAATATGCATTTTAAATTATAGTTCACAATAAAACCCAAGAGTGTATGTATTTTACCTCATCAGAAATTGTCATGGCGGACAGTCCGCGAAATACTAAGACTTTCTGTTCCAGTTCCTGCTATGTTATGTCAGATATCAGTGAGAAGATGCTGCCACAGTGGGTTAAATGTATACATATATAAACTACAGAAAGGAGTGGGAGGGTGAGGTGAAGCATCTAAATCAAAGCTTATATGAAAAATAGTCAGTCATGCTGTTTTTAAATAAACAGTCTGAAATATTTAAAAGTATAAATGTACCTACTATATAAGTGGGTAGAGTGCGCTGAATCGACTATGGTTATGTGCAAAATGGAGCACAGATGTGCATGTATTGTTACTTTGGTTGGTTTTAAGTGATACGTGATATTGTTTGTGGTCCTGAAGTTGACAACAAGTGTTTGCCTGCAAACTGACAGGAAGAATAGTAAAAGAGACTTCTTCTTCTTCTCTCCCTCACACTCTCTTGCTTGCGTTTGTGTGTTGATATAAGGATTTCTTTTGGGAGCCATTGGGCACCAGTGTGCATTGCTCTTGAATGTGGTGCAGTGCAGTGGTGGATTGCTACTTACTCCCAGAGTATTGGTGAGATTTTAGTGAAACAAGATTAATTAGCCCTGTTCAGGAGCCTCGCTGACTTCTCAGTGGATAAATGAGTACTTGGTAAATACTTCAGAGGGTTACCTACACCAGCGGTTCCCAACCCCCAGGCCACAGACCGGTCTGCGAGTCGTTTGGTACCGGGCCGCGAGAGTTGAGGCTCGAGTGTGATTTATGGAATTTATGGTTTTCAGGGTTTTTATTGGTTTTATCGTTAACTCGGTTTCCCTGGGTCTTTCCCCGTGTGTTATGAATAAATCTTCTTTTTTTTTTTGGTACCAGTACTGGTTTTATTTTGTTGTATTTATCCGCGACACCTGAAAGGCCGGACCGTGAAAATATTGTCGGACATAAACCAGTCCATGGCGCAAAAAAGGTTGGGTGACCGCTGACCTACACAACCAAATGCCTGAAGTGTTCACTAGCAACCAGCCAACTGCTACAAAAGAATGCTCGGTGAGGAAGTTGTATGTCTACCTTAGCTGTACCAAGAATTGAACTCTTGAGATTAAGAATCTCTTTTGCGAGGGTGTCCTAGGCCAACATAGAAAGCATTGACCTCGCAACCCTGTGGAAATATGTGAAAATGTTGGTTGTTTCCAAACAGAAAAACCCCAAATCATCATTAGTAAAGACTTTATTATTGAGCTGTAACATATCTTCTAAATCTGAAAGGTTTTGTGGTTAGCAAACTGTTAGTTTGGTTAGCTTAGAGTTGTGCATAGTTGATTGTGCTAGCCTACTTAATGCTGTTTAGTGGAATGTAGTTTTGCTTTTACATGATATAATTTCAGATCTGAGAGAGTCTAAGTGGGTTATGATATTTATTATTTACTAACAACATATTTATGCAATATGCTTCAATAAATATGCTTAAATTCTCACTTAGTAAACACAAGCTTGGTTTAAACATACAAACAAATGTCAAAAAACATTTTTGACCAGGGGCTACCAGACTCGGACCACCTTGTGATGTAAATCATGGCTCAAGTGTGGCTTAAAACATCAGGAAATAGAACTTTTAAAAATAATAACCAATCTTGAGGTTTCCCACTATGTCCAAAATACCCTGCCGACGATTGAACGTCACTATTTATTAGACAGCTTTTGTTGACTGAAGAAATGTTCTTTATTCCTACCGTAACTGTATCAAATTCAGTATTCGTGATGCAAGATAAAATGAATGAATGTTATATGGCTTATTGCATCTTGTACAAACAGCATGAAACATTTAAGTGGTAATGCATGTGAGGCACTAACAGATCTTTTAGGCTAGTTTTATACAACCTTTTTGAAGGGTAAAATTTAGTCATTTGCTATTGTTTGTATTCCTGGTGGTGTATTCCTTAAGAATATCACTGGTGTCTTTGTATGAGAGCTGTTTGAAGGCTAAAAAAGAACGCTGTATTCCACATGGGACCAAACTTCTACAGATCAACTTAAAAATGAACAAGCTTTATTTTTTATAACTGTAGATAGTCCTGGGGTCTTAAACAGTCCACCTTATCGTGCCAGACTGAAACAGACTGGTGGATATGGGGCTGAGGAAGACTGGACCCAAACAATAAAAGCTGGCCACATGACCATCCCATGACTCTGCAACATGTGCTCCTTGTTGCAAATTCCAGCTTAGGCTGAGGTTTAACACACAGAGAAATGCAGTCATGCACATTTACCATATGTAGCGTCTGTTCTTTCGTCTTGTTCAAATGAACTAATTCAAATCGTTAACTTGTGTGTCTAACTTTTAAATCACAGTGCAGTCACGACATGAAAAGCAACAACCATGAAACTGCACATCTTGTAAAAAGGCAGCCAAATTTTAGGACTTTGATTGTTATAGATGTGTAAGAATAATTTAAGCAGTCCCTTCACTGAATGTTTTGTAGGTACACCAAAGACCATGTGCTTAAAGTAGAAATAATGGAAACTGATTTGAGAAAGCTCTATGACAACTAATGGCAGTAGACAATATAAAAAAATGAAAGTGGCAGTCCTGCAAACCTCCACTGATTTGTAAAGTCTGAATATGAAGCCTCAAGCTGAGTGTTTTCGCGGTGACCACCTTGTTGTTTTGAAACTGTCTGTGGCAAGTGAGGGCTGGATCTGGCTGAGAAACTAAGGAGATGTATGCTCATTGGCTAACGACTTGCAATATCCTGATCATGATTTACAAAACTAACCTGAATGTACCTATTAAGTTGATTAAGTAATGATAAAAATGTATATAGAGGTCACAGACTGAAGGAGCGAAGGGTGTTTTTCTAGATTTCTATGTAATAGGACAGGAAATCTTTTTGCAACCAAGGGAGTCGCCCCCTGCTGGATGCAAAAATACAAGTTTGAGGCACTTTGGCTTCAGAATGCTGGGGTGGTCCCACAAACATTTGAGGTTTTTAGGGCTGACACTTGCCTAATGGCCACTGTTTTGCAGAGATTTCCCCAATTAAGTAAATTCATAGAATTTTGTTTGTAAAGCTATGAATGCTATGAAATGTCCAGTGGTATACGGCTGGGCATTTCCTCATCTAAGAAAATTTCTCGTAACATTAAAAATCAGTGTGCAGAATGTGTGTAAAATATACTGATGCCAAGAAACTCTGTGATGATTGTATTCCAGTCAGAGTAATATATATTTTTTGTGCATTACAGTATGTTTAAATGACCAGACAGTGACGTGCATTACCTAAACATTAAATGTGTTTATTCCAAATTGAGCACTATACAGGATTTGTTCTTTAACAACCCTTTAACATTTCTGTACTTGTGTTCGATCTGCATGGCGATTTTGTTCCATTATGCTGCTTATGTACATGTTGTATAAAAATCATAAATCATGTAAGTGGCTGTACTATCCTGGTTGTTCTATCAACAGCAATCATCCAAGTAAGAAACCATGTCCTACAGTAAATGTTTTTTGATTATATTCCATGATAAATATACATTATGTGCCTGCATATTCCTTCCATCAATGCCTCAACGTGTCAAATAAAATAGTATTTTTCTCTGGTATGACCCATTTGGAGATGAAAATCTTTTTTTTTTTTAAAGTAAACTAACAATAATTACAGACATGTAAAATGAAATTGAAAATAAATATATTTGCACACACAAACATCTTATTCTTTTTGAAATAGTGGCTACACATAAAGTCACATATACTTTACATGTAGAGACATTTTTATTGTCCCCTAATTTCAGCTTCTTGCATTTTTACTACTCTTCCATGCAAGATTCCACCAGTTGCAAGATGCTTAAATGCTCAAAGGTTTTATTGCATAGACTATTTCACACTGTTGTTAACCCTCCAACTGTTTCTGGGTGGATTTGCAGTGGTGCTTAGGACACACATAGACTGTATGTAAGTGGCTATAGTGAAGTCCTCTTGTAAAGCCCCACACTGGGTATTTTCACCATTGCTATTACACCTTTTTAAAACTACACCTTACAAGCCCAGCGTTGGATCTGACTACAATGGGATTTACAGTTTTTAAATCAAAAACCTTTTATTACAAATATTACATTTTAACATATGAACTTCAGGATGTGTTTAATATAACTGGAAACTGTCACCAACCCATAAATTAATCAAGAAAATGTTTATTGAGAGCCAAGGGCCTTTCCCCCAAAAAACTTCTTTGGAACTGGAAGTCTGTTGGAATTGTTAGTCTGTATTGGCATTCAGAGCCAGAGGCTATGTCCATCTTTTATATACAGTTAGTGGCTTTGGATAATTTTAACTTCCACTTTTAGACAACTTTCCTCACATTATCTGTGACTGAGTGGAATCATTGACTACCAGCTGCCTGAGGCAGCAAAGCAACTCCAGACCAGAAAATTTCCAACACCATGCATCACACTTAGTATGACTTTCCTCTGGAAACCACCCTTTGGTCTTCTCTTTCCTAGATTTTGTATGCCCAGTAGGTAGAGTGGTTGCCCCATGATTGGAAGGTCGGGGGTTCGACTCCACAGAGCGGCTACCCTGAGGTACCCCCGAGCAAGGTACCGTCCCTACGCACTGCTCCCCAGGCGCTGCATTGGTGGCTGCCCACTGCTTCACTGGGTGAATGGGTTAAATACAGAGGAGTAATTTCCCTACGGGGAGTAACCCATACACACACACACACACACACACACACACACAGTTATCTGCACATACTATGACTGAGTTTTGAGGACTATATTTGCCACTGGTATATGATTTACTTTACAGTGGAATGATTATTTCAAAGATTTCATAGGTTTCTGTAGGAAATCTGAGAGTTCTTCAGATACTGACACCACACAGTTCAATGACAAAAAGAACAACACACCCAAGATGTCAAACGTTTAAATAAGACAGACCACATGTTTAAATATCACTGCATAAAGTTCTTCAAAACACTAGTAACCCATCCACCTTATTTTACACTTAAAGAAAGATAAATGTATCAGTGTACTTACTTTTTTCATCTGTCTTGTATCTATCTATATTTTTAATCATTTATTTGAATGATGAAAATTACTCTGGGGCATTTGTTTGAACCCATATCTTTATCTGTGGTGTGTTTGTACAAACATGTCAAAAGAGCCAACATTTTACCTGTTCACAGTGCTGTGTAAGTCTTTATACCACTATTTTACTTGGAAAATGGGAATAAAGGCCAGGAATGTTTTTGAAATATGTCCAGACATATATGGAAATACAGTTTAAGAAGTAAAAATTGAGTTTTCAATCGTAAAGAGCTTGAAAGACACAGGTTTTCACTGGTTATTTGCTAAGTTGTCTGTTATGTGTAGACACAACCCTGGCTCATCTGTTGAGTTGCATATTTTACAGTTGAATGATTATAAGTCAGGCTAAAGTGGCTTAAAAAACATTCTTCTGAAAACGTGTTAAAAACAGCCAGTGTCCAAAGTAAAACCTTGAATAACCTTCAGAAAGTAAAGACCAACATTATAAGAAAGTTTGGCTCCTTGGATGCAAAATATAAAGAAATAAGGGGTTCAAGACTTCTACATAGTACTGCAGTTTTTTATAAGTGGACATACAGTTGTTTCATTTTGCAGTTTTCTTTTATGTTGTTTCTGACAATACAAAGTGTGTGAATAAATAACAATACAAGACAAATTTATACTGTAACAATAATAATGCTTTAAATGAAACTTTCTCAAGCTCTTCTCCGTTCATGTACAGTGTGGGCTTATATTTTGCTTGGTTTTAGGATCTCAAATGTCTCATTTCACAGGCAGTGTTGTAGATCTCGAGAAAATGGTAGGCTCTCAGAATGCAGTGATATATGGTGTAAAAGAGAAAAGAGGAGCTGGTGGTTGCAACATCAGCAGGCACACCTCCTCCTTACAGATGCCTCCTCCACTTCATGGCTGGAGACGGGACTCCCATTGGGTTCTGAGCCTTGGCCCCCGTATGTGCTCTGCTCCATCCTCTTCATCACCAAATCCAGCAGGGTGGTCACCGCCAGGTCCACATCAGCACCCGTCACTGCACTCGTCTCAAAGTAAGGGATGCTTAGGAGAATGTGGAACAAGAAAAAAAAAACCATGAGCTGATCTTAGAAATGATTAGCATCTAAAACTGCTTATTGTTTTACAATCCAAAATGAGTCTTTATGTAAAAGTTTTGTTTTTTTTACAGATCCAAGATCAGGGAAAACTGTTGTCCAGCACCATCTTATGGTGGCAGAATTAAAACTAGATTTCTGTCATCTTCAAGGAAAAGAGAAAATAATTTCTAATCTAAACTCATTAACTCAACATGAACCTGTGGAAAACACAAACTTGATCTTTGATGAAGAAGTCACAGTTACCAGATGAAGCTATATAAATATAAAATCATATTAAATTTTAAATTTAAAAGGATAGCACCAGAGTAGTGATAGCAAACAATTTTAATAAAGTGTCATTTTGTTTTGGTCTTGCTGATAATGTCTTTCTCAGCCATTAGGCTGAAAAAATATAATGATCCCACTGTCAGTTTGTATTTGTAGGTCATGCTGAAAAGCCCCTTTGGGCCCCAGCTTGGAAAATGGGGTCTCGTTCGGGATAATTCACACCTCTGGCTCAAATGAACTCATCAGTTCAGGCAACCACTTTCATCTATCCATAATAACGGATATTGTGCACAAATCAGCAAAAAGTCCAAAAGTTATCCTTCTCATCTGTCATTTATAAATCTGCAGGAAATCTAGTAGGACACACTGGATGTCTTTTTTATGTTGTACACTTGGCATTGCTACTAGAATCAGGTGATAATGTATGAAGGTCAAGAGAAATTTTTTTGAGAGATCTACTAAAATGGGAGAAGTTAAAATGAGTAAAAACAATTCATAAAATAATAATTTACCACAGAACAATAGCAACATAATGTTACAGTAACTTTATGTTTAATGTAGTAGAACGTCAGGCTTAATAAGTCTTCAGAATATAAAAAAATAAAACAGGACATAAGGTCAATAAAAGTCATACACAAAACTGTAAACTGTTGTCACATGAAGTTTGGTTATTAATTTAATACCATGGCAGTATTAATAAACAAACAAACAGCAGCCATATTTATGTTTGCACAGAGGAAAAAAACAAGAAAAAACAAGAATAAAAGTACATTATTATGTCTCTTTATGGGTACAGACATATTTATTAGGATTAATAGAGTGTTTGTGAGGCCTTACCCATATCTGTCTGCCAGATCTCTGGCTTGCCTGGCGTGAACACTTCTCATGTCTCTGACGTCTGCCTTGGTGCCCACCAACACCACATCTGGACTCTCACAGTACGCGTTGGCCTGCAGCTGACCTGAAACACAGAGGAAGTCACGTAAAGCCTCAGCAGACATGAGCAGAAACTCAGAATCAGTCGAGATTATTATCTGTGCAGCAACATAAAATTAAACATATTGATTGGAAGCAGAACAGGGGGTTCAGGGGAAACATACTCATCCAGTTTCTGACATTGAGGAAACTTTGCTGATTGGTCAAGTCAAACATCAACAGGAATCCCATGGCATCTCGGAAGAAAGCTGTGGTGAGGCTGCGGAATCTAAAAAAAAGCAGATTTTTTTAGAAAGCAGATGTCAAACCAACATGTGTAAGCACCTGCTGAATGGATTTAAATACAATACAACATTCACGGTCCCAAGAATCCTACTGGTGTTTGGGATTTCTGTAACTCCATCCCCAGCAGACCCACAAGGCTAAAATTGTTTTTTCTTAGCACAGACTGATATATATACAGATATAAAAGATGGAAGATGCTACTTGCATTGTTTCTAGGAGGTAACTACTCTGGTTCCAAGAAGAGAAAATAGCTTTCAGTTTGGTTTTTCAGTGACCTCAGCAAAGTTTATCCCATTTTATGGTCTTCATCACTAGTTTCAAGTCTTAGTGTAACATTAAGTAGGATGATAAAAGTGTGCTTTAGGCTGAGCCACTACCTTATGAGTGTGTGGCATCCTTGATAAAGTCTGTGGGATTTTGTACACATGGTGTCTGGTTTCATAAAGCTATGATGGAGAGGGCTCAAAGAAATAGGACTTCAGTAACAAGTGGGTGAAATCAGAGTGGCTACACTCAAGCAAGGACTTTATGCAGTCCTGAATACACCTTTAGTGCTTCTACAGGAAGGTAAGTAGCAGCAGGGGGCTGCTAATCAAATACACTTAATCAGCTGATCATCAGCAAGCGTGAGGACCTTTTTAAATGCAGAATCTATTGCATTTTGCTGGTCTGGAGCATCGAGGGATGCTTTAGTGCAATCCTACAATCTTTCTCAGATCAAACAACAAATTCAGACAAGTGCTACATCTCAGACTCTACAGGCCTCAGTTAGTATGCCAAAGCTTATGACAATACAATAAGCAAAAGACTGAACAAGTGTGGCTTATGTGGAAGAGTTGTTCTCTCTAAAAAGAACATGTCAGAACAAATGACAAGATGTCAGGTGTCCATAATGCACAATATGCTGTGTTTAGCTTGGAGAAAAACAAACACAGCATATCAAGGCAAACACCTTATACCACCTGTCAAGACTGTCGATGGAGGGGTGAAGATTTAAGGTTGTTTTGCAACCACAGGAACTGGGCACCTTGCAGTCATTTATCATCAATCATGAAATCCTCTGCATACCAAAGTATTGTGTGCCTGACAGCTAAAGTCTGGTTGAAACTGAATTATACAACAGAACAACAACAACAACAATAATAATAAAATAGGTGAAAAAGAATCAAGATGCTGCAATGGGCTAAAGTTCAGACAAATACAGGACATTATTTGAGTTGTGCATAAAGAAATGCCAGCAAACTTCAGCGCAGTATTGTAAAGAAGAGTGGCTCAAAACATAACAATGTGATAGGCTGATGCAATCATACAGAAAATGACTGAAGTAACTTCAAGTTATTGCTGCTACGGGTAGTTCTAGAAGACACTGAATCATGGGGTGTAATTAGTAGTTTACAGGATTGAAATCAGTTGAATGTCTCAATATTCTGGCTCACGTTTCCACAAGGACCTTAAATTGAAATATACATTTTTTCGAGACTCTCTGTATTTCCTGTAGTGTTGGCATCAGGCCAGAGAGAATTTGAAGTATTTATCTGATTTTAGCGCAAATCAGCATTTGCTTACATTTCACTGAGCTGCTTGAGTTAAGGATTTAAAATGTTTACACAGCAAACTTAAATATCCATAAACAGAAATTAAAAACACTCAGGACTGTAGTTCAGTTCAAAGTTCAAACAAACAAGGAAAAAGCCTACAATTTAAGTTTTTTTTAAAAGAAATAAGTTTTTGTTCAGTTCAGTTCAATTTTATTTACACAGTACCAAATCCCAACAACAGCTGCCTCATTATGCCTTTAAATAATACTGTATTTGTTACCATATCAGTGCTCAGGCAAACTCATAAACCTTTGTTTCTACACTTAACTGAGGAGGTTAACAATGCACACTTCAATAGGGCCTACTTATAGTTTGTGTTAGCAGAAAAATGTTTTGGTAATAGAATATAAGAGCATATAAACTCACTTTCAGATAATTTATTCTCAGGTTTTAATTTAATTTGTCACAAAATGATTATTTTATATTTTACATGACCACTGGGATTTCACCAAAGTAAGAAATGTTCAGTTTTGCTCAATTACAAAATTGACTTTTGGTCGTCTTTGATCTTATGGATGTAAGAAGAAAGCCAGACATAAAAAGTTATATAGATAGTTATATGGAAGTGGAAAAAATCTTATTTCCAGGCAAAATCCATTCCCGACATGAAATGGACTACATGCATGAGCATTATGAATGATGTGATGGGTTTAAACCACGTATGAGGAATTAATTATCATGCACAAAGATTTTTAAAATGATAAATAATGTTTTGATCCTCCACAAACACACTTATTTATGAAATATTAACTATTAATTATGAAACAAAGAAAAGTTTCATAATTACCTCTCTTGTCCTGCTGTGTCCCAGAGCTGAAGGTGAACTCTGAAGTTCTTCTCAGTTGCCCCATCTACACCTGTCCCTGTATAAACCTAAAGCAATGCACAGAGCCCAGTAATCAACCCAAAAAGTTCAAAATGCTCCACATCCAAACCAAATTACACATTTCTATTTTATGTTTTGTGTCATTTCTTTGTGATTAGCAGGAAGAGTGGACGGATGCAACACAGTTACACTCATGACAGGAATCAAGCAAAATAAATGATTTGATATAACAGGTCTATTTTATGGACAAAACTCAACATGGCCATAGCTGCACTGGCAACATAATACCACACTAATGTTTTTAGTTTCATGTCTTTTTTCTCTTGGCTACAGACTTGACTACAGAGATTTCCATATAACACAAAAACCTAGCATTTTGAGTATAATTGATTATATCAGGAAAAATACATTTAGGGTTGCTACTTCAGCTTTAAAACCATGGTTTTACTTACTAAGGATTTACAGGATTTAATTTTGTTCTTTGTTATATTTTTTCAAGAAGGAAGCATTAAACTTTTGGTTTATAATTCTCTATTTTGTTTTAATCATTTCCCTAAGACGAGTTTGGCAAACCCCCATTTAACTGGCCTTATTTTGGATTTTGTTCTGTGTATCAGTTATTCAGTCAGATTTTCTTCAATAGAGTGTTATTACCATGTAACTAACAACCTGAGTTATAACACATTTTTTTTCTAACAGACGATGAAGCGAAAAAATAATTTTACCCTCTATAGTCATACTTTTCTTTATTATTGTTTTAAGTAAGAAGAACACTCTCAGATCGAGATAGTTTTTCAGTCCAGTGAGTATTTGCAGATTTTTGTTTGTCTTTCTTTTTTGTCTCCGCTGATTTGAAAAACCAGGTTTTGGGGGATCTGTCTGAGAGATTCTACAGTTCTTGTAAAATTTAAAATAGTTTCAATAAATGAGCAATAAATAGAGCAACCCGAACGCCTCAACTTATTGTGACTTGCTGCAAGAAGTCAGTGAAACAAACAAACAAACAAAAAAATACAACATATGACTGTTAACATAAAGACAACAAAACTTTTTAAAATAACATTTGATACTAAAGATGCAGATTTCAGTGGTGGAGATAAATATTGGAGTGAGTCTGGGGATCATCCTTTCTAAAATATCTTTGTTTCTTTTATGTTTCCTACAATAAATGCCCACTAGAATGCTTTCTTGACTCTGGTGATCCCACATTAACCTGACAAATAATAATTTGTTGTGTACTCTATTAAAGGTTAATGGCCACTTATTTCTGTATCAAACATTATAAGCCAATTATTATAAAATACTTAAAAAGATAAATCTACCTGGCCTTACTGAGTTTTTGGAAATGTTTTTTTCCCTATAATTTAAATACCATTAACATGTACTCACCACTCTCTTTTCCCTGAAGTCGATGCCCACCGTGGTTGTGAATTTGCGGTTGAACTTGTTGTCAGTGTACCTGTAGAGGAAGGTGGTTTTTCCCACTCCCGAGTCCCCCAGAGCCAGCAGCTTGATCAGATAGTCATAGTCCCAGTTAGCCATTGTGCAGCTGAGTGCTGAACCTGCCACAGAGTTGAGCTCACAGTACAACGCTTTGCTGGTTTTCACATGTCCCAAACCATGAGAGTTGAGACACATGTGGGAAAATAACAACTTATAAGGTTAAATTCTTCAACCTAAGCTGCAGTTCTCAGTCTGAGGCTGTAGGACCATCACACAGGCTTAGCAGGACGTCATAACTCCCCACTCATTAGGCGCTGATCAGAGAAGGACTAGCACATGACTGGAGCTGGCTTCCACATGAGCAGTCAAATGCCTCTCCAGAGTTCTCTCTAACTTTGCTTAGCAAAACCCAGCTTGTTTGGCACACAGAACTCCTTTTATTGACCTAAAGAGCTATGGGCAGACAGCTCAACACTGCATGACGCTACTCTGTCATCGCAATGCTTTGCTTACACTGTCAGCTGGGGCTAGGTCAATAAAGGCAGGATGGGAAATCCCATTTAATGTTGCAAAATAGTTAAAAGTATTTTCCTTACTCCCTTATGTACTTAAAAAAAAGATATATTAAAAGAGATAATACCATATCTTATCAATCAAGTGAGAAGGATGCTGCTTAATTAACCCTCTAATGATTAACAAAAAGATTTACTAGATTAATACAAAACATTACTTTAGTAATTTTCTAAATAGTCCAAACACCAGTAATACACCCTCAGCACACACAAACCATTAAAACTAACAATAAAATCTTACCAGTCTACGTGGGGAAAATGAAAACATCCGTTCACAAGTCGCACCGCTTGTTCTTAATAACCACTATCATCATTCGATGGTACATTGCATAGCCTGAACCTTTCCCCTGTGTTACATGTGATCCAGGGAGGAGTTTATAACCAGCTGCTGCTGTGTTTACAGACCCTTGTGTTTTCCGCTGTTATTTATGAGGAAAAAGGGCTCTTTGAACACTGGATTGTCTGTGGATTTAAGTGGAAATGGTCCAACCAAAAAAACGGGCCTCACGTCTGGAGGCTCAGTGAAGTAATCCTGCTTCTAAAAGCAAAGCAGCCTGTAGACGTTTTTAAGTTTTATAAAAAGGTTTTATTTCTAAAAAGGAAAACTATGTCACTTATATGTGCTGTGGTACAAAAAAAAGAACTGAAATATACATCTGAGAACTTTAAACATCATTAATTAGCACTGCCAGGTTAATCAGTAAATCAATGTCGGAAGTGAGGCTTTCTGCTCATACTCAGCGCCCATTTTTAAGGGTATAGTTTAGTTATTCCATTATTGAGCTTAACTACTGATCATTGATGGAATCAGTTAATTTCCTCCTTTATTGCTGGGCAGTTTCTGTATCTTTTCTGTATAAACTTAAACAGTTAAAAGCAGGATTAAAAGCTTATTCACAGGCTGCATAAAGGTGTTTTAGCGCCCCTCCTTTTAAAGTCCTCCTTCCTTTATGTGATCTACCCTCTGATTGGCTGCCTCTCACAAAAAATGGTTTGACCATGTTTAATATGAATATCTACTGTTATAATTTTCTGTATGATATAACATATATTTTATACACAGGGTAAATATATCACACGCTATTAGATATCAATTATTTAATGTTAAAGAAAAATAAACTTTCTGACATTCAAGGTCACCTGAGTCAATTTAGGTTATGAATTGCTTAAAAGAAAAATTGCTTAGTTTGTTCAACAACCCAACATCAAGAAAACTTTCATTTATCTTCGTGACGTTGTTTCTCTCTAACTGGGTTTGAAATACTTGAACAAGTTGTTGGCCTGGCTGCCTTTTCCTGGAGCCTTTCTGTCTTTGCTCGTCAAGCTTTTTCCTGGTTTCTTAGATAAGGAAGTCTTCAGAATTGGCTTCTGCTGCTTCCACTCAGACATCAGCTCCCTTTGAACATCCGGCGGAAGCTCAGAAAACACCTTAGGGTCCACATTTCCCGGGAACTCGCAGTCAGATGACCGGGGGAATGACAGACCCCCTTCTTCCATGACTTCTTCTCCTGGGAACGCACTTGTGCCTGCCTTCCCCTGGTGATTCACGGTGGTCGCTCTGTTGGAAGAGTTCAACTTGTTTGCAGTATCTTTTGTGTCACTAATACTTTCAGAGTCTGTAAGTGTCTCAGGAAGTTTGTTGGGGAAATCAGTGCCTGAATGGCTGCTAGAAGTGCTGTACAGGGAGCTCACATAAGCAGGAGATAACAGCTCCTTTTGGATGTCCTCTGGAAGAAGCTTGAACACCTCCGGGTCAACATTGGGAGGCAACCGTGTCACAGCGTTAGCCGTTTTGTCAAGGTCACACCCAGCTGTACTGCAGGATGCATTTCGAGTCTCTTCTACATTAACAGCAGAGTTCTGTTTCCATCTTAACCCGTGTAATGGTGCCTCAGAGCTAGAAGAACTAGAAGAGCTTTGTGTGGCGGGTTGTTTATTGTGTTGAGTAATCATGCCATCTGTGCCAAACTGATGATCCATATCAACACCCTGAGAGGAATCGACACACTGGAGAATGAAAGAGGAACAAAAGTGACATGAGGAAATTCAGAGTACTAACACATTCCTTCTAGGAAAGAAAAATCCTGCATTAGGTAACTGTGCAGTGTGAAAGAACAGCCTTTCTGCTGATCAACATTAATTCTTTCTTAAGAACACTTCTAATACCACTTTGACTTTAATTTAATACCTATTTCATGATCATGATGTCCAAAGTAGAGCCAATATGGCCTTAAATACATTTTGTTTTCAGGACTTCCCACTCTAACACAAAGCAGCGTTTTCATGGAGTTTGGTTACATATGAAGTCCACTCAAGTTAAACATGTTTCATGAATGCCCGTCAGCTCAGACTGTGGATTCTTGCCATGGCACTTACAGTTAAGCTTATTGTCACCGTTCAGCAGTCAGTTTGGCCAAAAGTGAAAGTTACAGCAGTCCAATGAAAGTGAATTACTTTTAGTAGGTTAAACCTGCAATTTTTCAAAAATTATCAGGATAAATTATGTCTTTAATGACATTTTGACCCAGAACATGAAGCAAAGTTTCAGCTGTCATTACCTATTTAAACTGGGGCATAATAAATTTGCCACCTACCAAAGACATTTTGTTGCTCCCAAAAAAGAAAATCGCAGGGGTTGTAATATTTTAAGTGGGCTTTCATTTCCTCAAGCATGGCCAGAAATAATGTGCAGACCTCTCTTACGTACGCTTACACACACTTATTGCCTCAAGAATATGATGACTAGTTGTGCTTAGGTCCATACTTGACCCTGAAAGGCTAATTTTAAGTCAGGAACAACCCCTAAAGTTGCTTTGGAGTGTTTTTAGAAACCCACAAATATTTGCCCTTAACAGCCAAATAAGAAAGGAAGAGAAGTACTGCCAATGGTGGGAATCAGGTTACAGTAGCATATTTTTAGAACAGGAAATCCAATGATTTCATTACATCCACTTGCCTATAATGATGTGCCATGGTTTCCATGGTTGGCTCAATATCTCTGACCCATCAGAGTATGGACAAAGGTCCTCTGGGTGTCTAACATTAGGATGCTGGCAGTGGATCCTAAGTGATCCAGCTACTGCAGATCGTAGCAGTGACATTGTCAAGTGTAACTCTAATGGTGCTTAGTAATAGGAATGAAAGAAAATAACAGATAATTCCTGCCATTCAAACAAAATTAAGAAACTGTTAAAATGGTCAAGTCCTAGCTTCACTTCGTCCCAAAAAAAGGTAAAATTATTTTTTGGGCTGTTCAGACAAAATAAGACATCTTAAGAGTGACTGCTTTGTTTTTTCATAAGGGTTTGACATTTTAGAATTAATTAATTCATGCATTAATATGATAGAAAATAAAGTTATTTGCAGCCCTAATCAGATCCCACAGTTTGTTTGTTTTTTAAATAAGCGATTCTGAAGGCCTTAGTGGGCAATCCAAATCATTTCACTTTTATAGGCTACACTTAAAACTTTTTACCATGTTTTTTTTATTACAACCCCTTTCATTTTCCTGTTTTTTGGAAAATCAAACTAAGATTATCTAACAGTGTTGACAAGCCACGTTACATTTTACCTGGCACTGCGATAAGACGGTCTGGGATTTTTTGGGAGATGTGCCCTGGGAAAAAAACGATGTTATCGAGCCCTTCCCGGTGACGGCAGCTGCTCTGGTCTGCAGATTACTGAAGCAGACGTTAATGAGGGTGAGGTGGAAGGGGGCGCCGCAGTCCACCATCCTGTAGAAGAGTTTCATGGCCAATGGGAGCAGCTGCATGACAGCATCCTCACTGCTGCCTATAGACACATTAGAGAAAAACAGTTTTAATGGAAAGAGTTTTCCTAACTGAGCAGACATATTTTCACTGCTTTCATTAAATTAATGTTACTGAAGACATTACCAGATATTACAAAGGCTCAGTAGATATGGTACATCTAGACTTCTAGTTATAGTCTGACCTGGATGACTAAAGCTTTTTATTATGTTTTTGTTTAGCGAAAAAGCAAAAAAACCACTGAAAACTTACTGATTTTAATTCTATCCCTGAATAGACTCAAACTCACAAAAGTTTATTTATGCTTTTATCTTGAGAAATCAACTTTAGCAGCTAAAGTCTGCAAGGTTAAGCTCATTGCCAGCGTAGCCTGTTTGTGTCAGGTAATGGTGCACAGTGAGTGCCTAACATGTTTGTCTGAAACCAGAAATATTCATTTATAGTTAGCCTGAGGCGAAACAGCTGACTGATGACAAAATCTCAGGAAAAAGGATGTGCTTTTCAAAGGCAGAGAGCCAGGACAAATATATTTTTAAAAAATGTATACATTGCTTAATATTTTGGCTATGTTTTATTTTTTAAATTTATTAGAGAATCTTTGCATGCTTCACAGTTCAAACTAAACCTTATTTTTTCCTCTAAAAGGAGGCGCTTTGTTATGCAGAAGGAGGAGGAGCCTCCTGTGTGATGACCATTTATAGAGATATCTGCTCAGAGTGACATCATAAAAATCTAAGTGGATGATGAGCAGCTTTTAACAGAGCATTTCGAGGAATCTGAAACCTGAAATTCTGGATCAAGGGGCTCATCTACAAATGATCTTATTTTGAGGATCTACCATTGTAGCATTACATGTATGACAGAAAATAAGAAAAGGGTCTCCTTTAAAACATTTATGAGAGAAGACTTTTGAAAAAACAAAATCTAATTATTGACAAGGGATAGACAGAGTGGGTAACTCTTTTGCTTAAAACTTAAAACTCTTTGATAAAACCTCTACAGATATCAGTCTGAGCTCTCTCTGACATGTGAGCATACCAGAGCAGATCTTCTGTCCAATGTGGTTGGGGATCGGACACTGCCGGCTCTCCCGACTGAACCACTTGTTGGTCGTTGTGTATTTACGGATTGTGAGCCTGAAGGTTTGAGGCTGCCTGCCGTCTTTGTGCATCCTGGTTTCAAACATAAAAACAAAGGTAAGATTAAGGAAGCCATCCCCCTGTGGTGATTCAGCTTTGAGCTGGTAAAACAGACCTTTCAACCAGACTGCTCAAAAGTTGTTGCGTCTTCTCCGAAACTTCTTTTGTTGAGGACATTTTTTTGAAAGAGTCTTCGTCGCTGAGAGACTGAAACATAAAGAGGAGAGCAATGCAGCCAAGAAATGTAAAATCGTTTCCCATCAACAGTGTTGGGGAGTAACGGAATACTTGTACCGGCATTACATATTTAAAATACAAAATATGAGTAACTGTATTACTGAATACCACCTTTTTAAACGTTACAGTTACCGTTTAAAAAGGTGGTATTCAGAATACAGTCACTTTGTTGAAATAAAGGGATTACACAGCGGTATTTTCCTGTTTCATATGTTCGGCTATGCCCTCTCTATTTTTGGTAACTCCACGTCGGTGGAAACCCAAACAAAACACGCATGCCATAAGAGGCTCTAATGCCTGTGTCTCAATCTCGCGGCCCATGTCACCCCTACTTGCAGCCCGCATAATGACGTGAAGAAATATTTTTTTTTTAATTATTGTTCAAAAAATAATTTAACATGAAGGCAATAGGCAGAGTGTTACATGGGCAGTGTAGCCCAGTTGTAAGTAAGCTATTAAGACTCAACTGTACACTGTGTTCGTGTTTTCCTCCGAAACAATAAGTTCCGTTGGAGCAGCCTTTCAACGCCTCTCTCTGTCTCTCACTAGCAAAGTTGACCCAGACAACAAAGGAAAGATGGTTTTCAGCTATGAGCCCGACATGGAACCTGACGTATTAGCCAGAGGTCCCTTTAATACAGTTCGTAGCCGCGGACCTGTTTTATATACACGCGGAATAGTTTTCTATACGAGATTGCTGCAAAAAAGTGCAGCCTTACCTAATGTCCACCCTGTTACTCATTTTATATTAAGATTTAAAAATCTAGTTGGTATTGGTATGGCGAGTAACCTTCAGTAATCACACAGCAATAGTACATTCATGTAGTTGTAAAAAGCTTGATAATATATTAAGTAATCCAAAGTATTAAGAATATATTACTCTCATTGAGTAATGTAACGGAATACGTTACAAAATACATTTTGGGGCATGTATTCTGTAATCTGTAGGGGAATACATTTTAAAAGTAACTTTCCCAACACTCCCCATCAAACATGACTAGAATTAAAGGATTTCTACGACAATTTACATATTAAAAACACAGGAATCAATATTATTTATGTACTTCCAAACCTAAATAACTATGGTTCACTAAACTGAACTGGATTTCTTAAACTCACCACACCAAACTAAAACCAAGTCACTGATGTTTTGTTTGAATACTACTAAAACTTTTTTTTTTAAATCAATAAACTGTTTGAAAACACACAAACTCACACTATATAAGCTGTAGATAGCAGTAATTCAAAACCAATAGTTTCTTATCTTGTAGTACTGAAAGAGTTTCTGCACAGCAAAAACAGGAGTCTGAATAAATGGAGCAAACGCCCATTTATTTATAAATCTTTATACTGCAGCCGCTCCCTGCTGATCATTAGAAAGAATGCAGGTTGTAGCTACAAAGCAGAAAAACTCATACAGCTACCTAACCCTAGCTTTCTTAGATACCGGGAATTTCAGATGTCCCAGCCTACCTGAGGGGCCCCAGTACAAGTGACAGGTGAGTCATCAACACCGAGGGCCAGATTCTTCAAACGCTGAGCAGTGGGACTCCCAAACTCCTTCACCAGGTCATTCAGCGGACACAGCTGCAGGTCTTTTACACTGACCAATCCCAGGGCTTGAAGTCTCTTAGCAGTTTGGTGACCCACCCCTGAGAATACAAGATGGCACCACAAAATATATCATCAGACATACTTAACACATGTGAGACACAACAAAAATGCATCAGTGAGTTTTGGATGAAAGCATCTTTAAAAATGCTCCAAATGTTAAGGACAACAGTGTAACAACTATAAGTCATTAAAACGTAACCCTTGTGGTGTCCTCGGGTCAAAAATGGTCCCTAGGTGAATGGCAAACAAGTATATGGGAATCCCGAGGACACCACACGGGTTTCTCGATGCATATCATGTTATGTACTTCTGTTCACCTACCTACCATCTACTGATGATTAACTATCTTTTAGAGCATCTATACCTGGCACTTTGCGGACACTGCCTAGGCAGCCCATGATGTCACTGATGTTTTCTGGGAGCAGAGTGGTTTGCTGGTTGGGTTTGAAGGTGCCTGAAACCAGTTTGGCTAGCAGCTTGTTTGTGGCGATGCCAGCACAGCCGGTCAGGCCCAGTTTGCTATGGACGGCTTCTCTGAGCTCTCCTGCAATGTGTGAACCTAAAGCCAACCTTGGGTAGTTACTGGCTTTAACATCTGCACCTGAACAGGAAGGGGAAAAACTGTGGGTATGAGCACACGTGATACAGTTTAGGATCTGCAGGTGAGCTGTTCATGAAGAACGAAACTGAAAGCACTATGCAAATATCTCACGAGTTTGAGCTATTTTCACGAGCCATTTCCCAGTTTCAGTGGGCCAGATGTACATCTACACTTGAGAAGCACGAATGTGACTTACTTGGATGATTGTAGACGTGTCCTTTAAATGAAAAGTCTTCAGACTTCACTGTCTGTGCAAGCCTTTGTTCTACCATCTCAGTGACGTCCATGAAGTTTTCATCAAATCCAAGCCTTTCCACGAGAGGACAATAAGACATCAGCAGCTCTGGATGGCAAACGAGAAAAGGTAAATATATACAAACGGTTATCAGATGAAAACATCAATTCCATTTACTCCATTTAGTTTCTAGTAACCACCCAGGAACACCAGGAGGGTGGTGAACCAAACAGTGGGTTAAAAACTGTTTACATTCTTGAGGAAAACAAATGCTGAAATGTAGAAATGGGAGATTTTAGCAGTTGAGTCAAAAAGGGTTGTTTTTATTATGAATTGTGGCATTTAAAAGTTGCCCAAATCATGATTTTCTTTAAGAGACCGACTCCAAAATTTGATACCTTGTTGCTTTAAGCAGCTCACTATTTAATTTGCTTGCTACAAGCTGAAAATAAGTCCATGTCATAGAAACAAACACTAGTCACCGGAGAAAAACGGCATCCCAGATAAACTTTAAGGGTCATGTCACCATCTGGCATAAATGGCTAGTCAAAAGAAGTTACAGCAAGGCCCTCTTGTTACCCACATCTCTCAGTCATGTGAAAAGTTTTTACAGGACTCTATGTAGCCCTGTAAAAAACTAAGCATACCACCACATGAATACCTCCATAGGAATTAAGAGGGTAAAGTACCAGCCAGGTGCTGCAAATCAAATGCAGGTGATTATTTTTTCATCAGCAAGTGTGACCACCTCTATAAAAAGCATTCAGCACAAATCAAGGATGACTTTTTTTTTTCAAAGCCAAAGTGGAAATATTTGGCTGTAAATCAAAGAAACAGCATATTAGCGCAAACACCTTATACCAGCTGTCAAGCATGGTGCTAATCTGGGCTTGTTTTGCAGCCACAGAACCTGAAAAGAAAATCTACAGCAGAATGGCTGAAAAAGAAAAGAATTAAGATGCTGCAGTGGACCAAAGTCCAACCTGATTGCTATGGTGCGACCCTAATCTCCATTTTTAGCACTTGGTCTGATCTTCCAAGCTTCTTTTATTGTAGCAACTACAATTACATTTTCTCAGAGTGCACTTTAATGTCATACTGCACACTACGACAAAAAAAATTACTTTATTTACTACAGAGCACTGTTGTCACGTCACACTGGTGTGATGCACTGCTTACCTGTCATTTTATATGACATCTCTCTGTAGTGCGTGAGGTCTTCTCCTTTAACCAGCACCAGCTCAGGACATTTCTCCTTAGCATCAGTCACAGACATAAGCTTGTTGACACCCCTCTCCCTTGCCACATAGTTACAGGTCACTATGATGTACTTCTGCTGTATACCTGATGATATGAGAGTCATTTAGAAGCTTTGGCACAAATATTTTTTACACTTTTGTCTTTTGCAGCTTTTATAGCATGCGAGTTTACCTAACGGGACTTCTCTCAGTGCAGGGTTTCTGATCATTTCCACCTGAGCATAGAAGCAGTCCAGGTCAAAATGCAAAATGACTCTGTGTGCAGGTACTGGCGTTTTACTGATGCTTGGTCCTGAAACACACATTATATGTACAACAGTTACCATATCTCGAACTCTGAAAGTCATATGAAAGCAAAGAGCAACTGTCAGATTTCAGTTTCAGACTGCCTAGCTTAAGTCTCCAAGTTTACCTGAAGCAGCAGCCGCAGGGGGGCTATGTGTCGATGAATCCACGAAACTGTTCCTCCACTCGTTTTCATCCTCCTCATCCTCGCTGTTTTCCATCTCAAAACTCGCAAATTTAATAAATTTTGCAGAAATATAGACTGCTACGACTACTGCTGCTGTTGTTGTCGTAATAGTTCTTTCATTGTAGGTCCCAATTCAGTTACGTGCAACGTTGCCGTCTCTCGACGTGGAGGGGTTACTGCAACGCAGCAACTACAAAAAAAAGTTTCTATAAATGCATTTTTTTTTTTAAATTTGCAAACATAATAAATAAAATCAAAATTTTTAAATGTTACGGAATAATGTGTTATTTGAGGGTATTAAAATGAGTTTTTCAACAGTCGTCACGCGACCTGAGCAGAACCTATATAAACGAGGCTGACGTCACCTGACGTTAATTTGGAGGCTCCAACTGCTAACGTCCGTTCGTTAATTATAAAAAAAAAAAAAAAAAACTGCGAAAAAAATTGCGCGAAGTGGCTAATGTTTCCCTCCTCGGGCTTTTTTGCCGGTATAAACTGCCCCTTCTCACAACATGGGCGTTGTGAGCGGCCTCACTGTTTATACAAACATCCTGCAAAGCAGGCGCGGGACTGGTTTGCTGTCTCATTTGAATCATCCAAAGTGGACTTCACAGGTGAGTGCTTCAACTATGCCAACTGACTTCGAACACTTGTGCATTAGCTTGCTGTTTTACCTGTTAAAAGGGTTTAATTGTTTAAGAAAACCCCCATAAACCCTGGGAATTATAAGAAGCTTTTAAATCGATTAAGAGGGTTTTTAAAGTTACAGGTGTAACATAAAAATTAAGCACATTATTGTAACTGCAGGTAAGGACAAGTGTTTTCTTAAAAAAAACTACCTTCTACCTTGTTTTCCTGAGTTCTACTTTCTCATTAAAGGGGCACGATAGGATCTTCACACATCATATAGCACAAAAACTGCTTAAAAACTAAACTGCAAATGATCAAGCTGCCACTTACATTTAAGTAAATACTTATCCTATTTCATGTTCACGTTGAACAGAAGGACAGAGGCCTTATACGGGCTGTGGAGATGACTGCCTTCATGAGCTGGAGCGGATCAACAAGGAGATTGAATCTGTAAGGCATGAGGTGGAGCAAGAGCGGAGGCGACTGTCACGCTACCAGACTGTACAGGCAGACCGCATAAACAACACGCCTGCTTCCAAGCGTGAGTCTGGGAGTAAAACTGTAGACAGAAAAGCTTATGGGCCATCGTCTCGCACAGATTTTACTAAAGCACACCAGCGAGGAAAGAAGTATGTGGTTGACAACTCAAAACCGAGGACTGATTTGGAGTATGACCCACTATCCAACTTCTCTGCAGACTTGCTCTCTCTCAGCTCATTGACAAAGGAGCAGAAGTTGAAAAGTAGACAAGTAAAAGACAAAAGTCCAGAAAGCACTGCCCCATGTATTGATAAAGAACCATTTGCGTATCAGGCACCGCTTTCCCGATCACCATCTCCGGAGCCACTTGATGTCTCTTCTGAAGGTGAAGACCTAATTATTGATGTTCCTCCTTCTCCTGAGAAAACGGGTCAGAGAACTGCTAAGTCTGTAGCAGGTAAATCCTCTCAGGTGACAGCAGTGGAGGTAAAGGGGGGGAAAAAAGAGCCTAATTTACCTAATTCTCCATCACCACACAATAAAATCACTCTGTCTTCATCAGATTCAAATAAAATTCATCATTATTCTGTTGAAAACAGTCAAGACTTACTGACTATAAGTCCTGCCAAAGAGTCTGAAGATCTAAAAAATGGTGCCAATGTAGTGGACTTAACAGATAGTCCAGACGACCTTGCAAATGAATGTCAAAAAATTACTAAAGCAGTATTGGAGAAGATCCCCAAACAACAAGATCACAACCTGAACAATCCTCAGTGTGAGCTGCCCAGTATCTTTGAGAAAATGAATCCGCAGAAGACGCCCATGAATTTACTTTTTTGTAAATCTCCAGCTGCTAACTCATCACGCAGGCAAGTGCCTCAGGACAGAGTTCAAAGTCACAGGTGTTCTGAGAAAAGTACACCCTCAGCGGTGATGGGAAACCAGAAAAAGTCAAGCAAAATGTCAGGACAGACACAGGGAATAGCTGCTGACGGTGATAAGTTGCCTCTAGAGCAAGCAGAACAAGGGTCAGAGAACAGTGAGTTTGAGGGTCGGCATGTTTTGTCAACCTATGTCAGCTCACAATTCGGAGCCGAACCGTGTTCTGAGCAGAATTTGGTGATGGTAAATGATGAAGAGGTCATACTAATCAACTCCAGCTCTGATGAGGAGGAGGAAGGGCCCAACCATTCAGCAGTGGAGCTCTCAGACAGCGACCCAATGGAGGAATGCTACAGGATCTTCATGGAGGCAAACAATGAGGGAAAAGGAACTGAAGAGACTCCTAGTGCATGTGTAAGTAGCCTGTAGAAACTGCAAATTCATTATGAAGAAATTCTTTTGAGAATGTAAAGATTTTTTTCTCTCCCCTTGTATTTCTTAGTTAGGGGCTGTGGATGCAGAGAAGATGGAGGTAAATGTCACATCCAAGGGATTACCAGGAAGGAAAAGAGTGGCTCATGAAGCCAAACAAACAGAGGTACGTACAGTCCAGTCTCATAGCAAAATGTGTGTTTAGACAGGAGATGTCCTTTTTTTAAAATTTTTATAATTTGTTTTAAACTAATGCAATCCAAAACAGTTTTTATTGCCTAAACAGTATTTTAATACCCACGCTACAAGAGTTTTTAATAATGATAAAGAATTTTAATTGAATAATGTATTAAAAATAATATGACAGAAATGTGAAAAAATCACCATGCTTGGCAGATGAAAGGTCACCCTCAGGAAGATTAAAAAGTAGCGTTGGACATTTATGTCCGTAATGACTCACTAGAAGTCGTGGCCTTTTTTAAGATCTGCTGTGACATGATGTAATTTGACTAATCTTTACCCAGGATTGCATAATCAAAATTAAGCATGTGTTTTGAATGACCTCCTCTGTGCAGCAGCCAGTAGCTAAGAGCAGGCCTCAGCCGCAGGTTTTGGTTCCACTCTGTGAGCCAGTAACTTCAGGATTTGGCTCTAGATCCTCTGTCAGTTCCAAAACCCAGCAGGTTCAGCAGAGAGCTTCCACTCTGACTGCCTCAGTTAAAGGTGGGCAGGCTTTTGTTTCCTCCACCTCTCAGAAGAAACCAGAGACCCAGTTTTCACCTTCTGTTTTAACTCAAAACCCTGAAACCCTGCAGCCCGCTCCTGTGCGCAATGGTAAGTATCGGTTGGCGGTAGTAGTGATGATTGTTTAGTTCTTAGACACATTAAAAAAATTAAAAATGCAAGAGCATGATAATGTGTAAATGAAATTGGATTAGATTCAGATCACTGTCATTGAGATAGTATAACTCAAAAAATGAAATGCAGTTTGGCATCTAATCTGAAGTGCAACCAATGTATGTACATATGTATATACAATAATATATACAAAAACCATTCCAATAAACGAAAGCACTTCATTTAAATTGTATTTTTGTGTTTGATATAGAAAGTTTTATCACTAAAGCATACCTGTATTGCTCTATGTAGCTCTAGCAGCATTTCCAAAATTTCTGTGCAAGTTTGCATCTTGTGTATTTTTTCTTTTTTAATTGGCACAGTACAAGTAAACCATGTCTAGTATGAGTATGCTCTTAGTAGCTTTTCCTCAGTACACATTTTTTCTGTTCTACAGCTTTTGTGAACTATATACCTTTGGGACCAGCTGTTATTGAAGTGGGCAACAACTTGCATTTGATCCTTCCAGACGGTGCCTTCCCTGTGCCCATTTCTTCCAATTCCAATCCAGTTACTCCAGTTTTAACTCCAATAAATCAGGTTCACACAAGGGCCCTTGCTATCAAACAAACATACCATCCACATGCAGTTACTCCTATGCATCCTATGCAGCGATGCCGCCTGACAGCACCAATGCTCATTCCTGCTGTTGCACGCAGACCTTTACTAAACTCTACTTTTACATCTGCATCTTTACGTTCAAGTTCAACTATTTCTACTGTTCCTCAAAGTTCTGGTCAAGCTTCTGCAAAGGTAAGAACTTCAACTAAACCTGGATCGTCAGTACTAGTTAAATGCTTAACCCGCTTGATAAATATTAAGTGGTTCTGTCCCCACAGCCGTTGCCTGCTAAACGAAAACTGAAGCAGCAGTGTGAGGCTGCCAAAGACAAAGTGCCCCATGATGTCAGACAGCGGTATGTCAACATGTTCACAGAGGAGTTCCTCAAAACGACACCCAATGTTAATGATGCCTTTGAAAAGGTAAACATATGCCACCATCTCCTCATGAACAAACCCTAGTGTGGAAAGAGAAACATGTATGTATTTATTTTTTCTCTGATCTTTCTGTTGATAGGCTCTTGCTGAAGAGAAGACGGTGTACAATCGGAGTGCGAACAAGCTCAAATATATGAGTGTTGCAGTGAATGCACTCAAGAGGCTGAAGAGTCAAAGCACTGTTGCTACTAAAGGTGAGCACTTCATGGAAAAAGCTGTAGGAAATGTTCTGTTTGAAAAATATCCCCAGAATCTCTGTAGATGTTGGGGATACAATACAGTCACTGTACAATTATTGTACTCTTTGTCCACTGAATTACATAAAATAGTCAAAATGTTCAACTCTTTGATAATTCATTCAGTGTTACAGACTTTTTCAAATAATTTATTTGAATTCTAGGGCTTTAAATGAGGAAATTTCCTGTTGCTTTCTAACTGTACTTGTTTGGAGCAGATAGACTGACGTCTCCCCACCCACAATACTAGCAAGAAAAATTATACTACACTCCTGAAATCTGAGATACCTGAAACATTTAACGGGTGGCCTCGGAATAAGGACATGTACTACCAAAAAAAACCCCCAAATGGATACAGTACCTCAAACAGGGTCTTTCAGAAACCAATTACCTGTCTGATTAGAAAGTTAAAAGGGATTAATGGGCTACTAGATAAACCACATTATAATTGGTATGAATATCTCGTAATTGTGATTTTGTTTTGTTTTTGATATATCTTGAGGAGTGGTGTTTTTTTTTTGTTTTTGTTTTTTTTTGTTTTTTTGTTACTTAAAAAAAAAAAAGATGATAATAAACAGATGTTTTGATATGGTATATAACAGACATTTAAAATTTGTTTTGCAGATGAAAGCAAAGTCTACAGTCAAAAACTGAAAGGGAACATACCTCTTAACTCAACAAAGTTTAAAGGAAACTGTGAGCATTGGTTTCCTAAGTACGAATATAGCCTTCATAATTAAATATTTGGACAGTTTATGAGTGTTTTTATTATTCCAGCAGATGACATGGCATTGTATGAGAGTCTGAAGGATTATATTTTGACTGATGAAAAGCTAATTGAGAGCAACTATCCCGTTCAACACCCAGAGAAACGTGGTTCTGCTGTTGTTTTTGCTGACAGGAAAGTTAATGCAGATGGTAAGTGGAAAGATCCAACCATGCTCCCTGGTATTCCTATATCATTTCACTAGAGGGCGTGGTTAACTAAAGTATTTGGACTCCGGGTTGGTTCTCTCTGTTAAGTGTTGTATTTGATTTGTTAAAAGCACTGAAGAGGATCTGCTGTCGCTGTGGTGCTACATACTCTGTGAGTCAAAGTGGCAAACACGTTCGCAAGGAGGAATGCAACTACCATTATGGGAAAGGAGTTGAGAATAGAGGTTAGAAACCATTACCAGGTTATCCACCTTTTCTTTTTCTTGAGTTTCTTGACTATTTTATAAAATATTTTGACTGGTGTCTTTTCATAATCTAAGGCTACGTTCACACTGTAGGTCTTGATGCTCAATTCCGATGATTTTTTTTTTTGATCAAATCCGATTATTTTTTTATTTATTTTTTTCGTCTGGTTGTTCACACTACAAATAAAATGTGACAGCAAACACGCTCTAGTGTGAAACGTTCACGGCTCTCAAAGCGGCCAGGAAGCGCTCACGATGTCTTCTCAGGCGCTTCTCCGACGCTGATAATTGCCGTCTGTCTTGTGTCAGTGACGTAAAAGACTGATTTAATGCGACATGACCATTCAAACAGCAGTCGCTTTCCAAAACATCAGATATGTATCGGATTCAGTACCACATACGAAAGTGACCTAGATCGGATTTGAAAATATCGGATTTGTGCTGTTCAAACTGTCATACCATGACTGGATATGGGTCGCATAGGGTCAGAAAAGTCAGATTTGATGTGCTTTCGCCTGCAGTGTGAACGTAGCCCAAATGTCAAATCTATGTGCCATATAAACATGCTTGGAAGTGCACACTAGTGCATCCTAGTAGACCAACTTACTGATGAGCACCAAACTGATACTGGTTCAAAGGCCTCCTTTTGCAAGCAGCTGCCTCAAAGCAACCTGAAGACTTGAGGGCTGTGTGGTAACAGTTTTGAAGCATTGGTACATTTTTTTTTTTTTTTTTTTTTTTTTTCCCCCCAGTGCCTGGTGGAGTAGAAACTCGCTACAGCTGCTGTCAGGGAGTCATGGGAGCCCCTGGATGTCAAGTGTTTAAGGTGTTAAAAAAAAAAAAAAAAAAGTCCTCTGAATTAAAGGAATTCCTGTAAAATATTTCATATGTACCAATTTGTGTTTTTATTTGTCAACCAGTTACATGTCCATGATGCCCTCAGCCTGGATGGGTTTGTGTCTACCGTCCCCCGGGGTCCCTCAGACAGGAGCTGTCCTGGTGTCTATTCCTTGGATTGTGAAATGGTGATGTTGGATTTTGGGCATTTACACGTGACTTTATTAAAATGTGCAGTTAAATAGATACTTTTATAAGCTACACTAACAGAATAAACTTATTGATTTGCAGTAGGACTGCTGTATGGCACTTCACCTCACCTCATTATATACTCTACCTTTAACTCTTGTGCCCATGGGCTTTATGTCAGAACTTGTTGGTGTGGAAAAAGATTTCTGAAGTTTGATTTTTGTTTTTAATCAGTTTGCAATGAAAACATATGTTTGCCTTTGCAGTGTTACACCATTCATGGTTTGGAGTTATCCAGAGTGACAGTGGTCAACTCGAGTCTGGAAGTTGTATACGACACCTTTGTTAAACCTGAAAATGAGGTCATTGACTATAACACCAGGTAATGTGATAATATACCCCTCATCCATTCTGTGCACTACATAAACTATACCAACTTGCTCTGCTATTATAGAAGTGTGGCAGCAGTCTGAAAATTGTTCTGTATAATGAAAATTTAGTCAACGCTAAGTTCAAGGTTTAGCCATTATTTCAAAGATGGTAAAGTTTTTACTTTATAACACACATGATGAGGATGATGGAATGAAGCTAACCACACCAGTGTAGCTCTGCTTAGGGCCCGTGTGACACCTTACTTGTCCAGATTTTCAGGTGTTAGTGAGGAGGATATGAAGGATCACCATGCTTCTCTAAGAGATGTCCAGGAGACCTTGTTGAGCTTCATAAATGCTGACACCATTCTGATTGGACACTGCCTGGAAACAGACCTCTGTTTACTCAAGGTGACTTCTTGACTTCCCTTTTCAAACATATTCTTGTTTGTTTTTATTTTTTATGTGCACAGCTTATTCCACATTTTACAGTTGCAGTCCTTAATAGACTTAAATGTGCAAATGATTCACATAAAACCATCTGGATGTCTTTTTTTTTTTTGATCCAGAACCATGGAAGATGTTTGTAAAACAAAGTACAACACATCTGATTGGTTGTGAACATGCCATTTGAGACCTTTTTGTTTGTTGTTACCCTGTTCTTTAAAATTTTGTTTTCGATTTATCATATACTCAAAGTATTCAACAGGATCCACCTAGGCATTTTGCAGCTTATACAAATTCACAGCAATTTGAGAGAATCTCAATCAGACCCCTATGAGCAGCACTTGGGGACTGCAAGGACTACCTTTGTCTCTTTAGATTAATCAATGAAAGATTTTTAGAACACTTATTGAATGGACAACTCTGTAATTAATTTGATTAGGCATTTTTACCCCCCAGGCTTTTATAAAAAAAAAAAAAAAGATGGGGTATTTTGACACCCTGCTGGACGGGCGGCATGGACATAGTTTGTGAATTGGGTAATTCGAGATTTAGGCGATGTAGGAGTTTGAAATTGATATCCTAGGTGCAGCTATTAAAAATCTGATGTTTGAATGTTTGAACCCCAGTGACCTTAACGTCAGATTTTCTGAAAATCTTGTAAATGCTATAAATCAAGAAAGTCACTTAGGATTTTCAAATACATGCATAGGTGCATTTGTTAAAAATATTTTAAGACTTTGAAACCCCGTGGCCACAACATTAAGGTCAGAGGTCAGCTATTATGAAAATCACCTAGGATTTTCAAGTTTTTAGAAAAATGTCACCTTTACAACCTTCCGAGCTATTTGATTGGATGAGATACTATATACTACCGGGTGTTCTTAAAAAAACTGTTTTACAACACCCTAATTTTTTTCAGGTTTTTAAAAAAAAAAAAACTTTTTTATTGAAAATCATGCAGTTTAATATCTCATTGCACTCTGAAATAAAAGGATGGTACAAATAAACAATTGGAGTCAAAAAAAGAATAAATTATTAGACCCAAATGTTTTCTAAACTTTTGACTCATCAAAGTAGCCACGTTTGGGAGATATAGCAGCTGAACACACCCGTTGCATTCTTTCTACAGTACAAATCAAATATTCTTCAGAATGTTCTTCCTATATTTGTTGCACAAGTTCCCATAAATATGTGGAACTTGTAGTTTGCTTTGCTTTGACTCTTTTGCCCAGTTCATCCCAAACCAGCTTGATGGGGTTTAAGTCTGGAGGCTGTGCTGGCCACTCCATGTTTCCGAGCTTACCATCTTGTTTCTTTTTTCCTGAGGTAGTTCTGGCATAGCTTGGACCTATGTTTTGGGTCATTATCTTGCTGTAGGATGAACCCCTGACCAACTAGGTGCATACCAGAGGGTACTGCATGGTGCTGCAGAATGTTGTGGTAGCCGTTTTGGTAAAAATTCCTGCATGATGAACCCAATTTCAAATCAGTTTTCATCAATCCATTATACTTTCTTCCAGTCTTCAGTAGTCCAATGGTGGTGGCCCAGGCAAGCCTCTTTACTAAGATTTCAGAATAAGACAATGGCTTTCTTGCTGCAACTCGTCCTGTCAAACGTGCAGCTCGAAGTCTTCTCTTCACATTTGCAACTGAGACTTACAGCTTAATAGTGGTCGTAGTAAGTGTTTGAACACATGTCTAGTATGAGCCTATCAGCTGTTAACTCTCAGAAACCTGTCCTCTGATTCAGTTGTGGCTTTGGGTCTGCTAGACCTCTTTCTGTCAGTTTGCTCCAGTTTCTGAGTGCCTTTTGATGGTAAAGGAAACTGTACTCACTGACATCTTGACTTTCTTTGCAACTTCTCTGTAGGAAAGACCTGCACTTTGAAGTGTTATGATGGTCTGTCCCACTTCCATTGTTAATTGCCTTTTTCTCACCAATTTTTTAGAAACTCAGTACTTTCTGCAGCACGAAACTGTTCAGGTGATGCTCACGAGGGTGTGGTATCACAGTGTGTTCCAACAGTGACAGACAGGGTAGTTGTAATTCAGAAAAGTTGGAACACCTGTAGCTTTCAAGGCTTGATCAACCTCCACTGCTCTAGAACAGCTTTAACTTGTTAACCCATTTTGTGTTCCCTGAAAAAGGCCTTTTTGTATAATTCTGAAATGGACGTTATTTATTTTATTATTATTATTATTATTATTATTATTATTATTATTATTATTATTATTATTATTATAGCTTTTTTTTTCTTCTGGCAGTTCAACAGTTACCTTTGTACCATTTCAAGCTATTCATTAGATTTGAACAACATAAATTGCAATAAATAACAGAAAAATTGGGGTATTCTAAAACTTTTGAACGGTAATGTATTTTAAACACATAATTGACAGAGACCAACAGATATTGAAACTACATCATGGTCTGGTTGTCTTGTATACCCTGAATTTAATTTTTTGCATGACATTTGGACAAAAGGGTCCAAATGTCATAATACAGTAATCTCACTTTATTTCGCTCCGATGTCCTCCTAAAGGATTTTATTTTGACCATCTTAATTGCACTACAGTGGTCCCTCATTTATCGCCGTAGTTAGATTCTAAAAATAACCCGCGATACATGAAATCCGGGAAGTAGCCAACTTTATTTTTTACAATTATAGATGTTTTAAGGCTGTAAAACCCTTCACTACACACTTTATACACTTTTCTCAGACAGGCACGAACATTTTCACTTTTATTTCTTGTTTAAACACTCTCAAACTTAAAACCTTCGTAGACAAATATATCCAGTGTTATAGAATGAAACGCATCTGCAGGTGCCTCTGACGGCGCAAAATGTTTCGTTGACAATGTTGTTTGTTTGGGAGAAAACCTACAAACGTACAGTACAGCACTTCACACACTGCTAGAGATCGAAGATTTATGTAAATTTGACAAGCTGAACACATTCTCTACTGGACAGGAGACATGGCACAAGATTGATTGACAATGGTCTACAGCCAATCAGGATGCAGAAGACAATGCGCTAATTAAAAAAAAAAAAAGAAAAAAGAAAAAGAAAAAAAAAAGCCTGCAACATTGCACAGAAAAAAATCTGCGAAACAGCGAGGCCGCGAAAGGTGAACCGCATTATAGCGAAGGACCACTGTATTTGTAATTACCCAAACAAAACTTTTATCTAAAGCTTTCACCACTAGGTGGCAGCACATTACTGGAAAGTCTTAATATAATATTGCTACCAACCCCTCTCTTGGCGTAGAAAGAGAGTCACCATTTGCCCTGACTTAAGCAAATCACATACAGCAATTGTTTTTGTATGAAGTTTCCCACAAAAAGCTACCTTAGCAAACAAATATCAACTGGTAGGAACAGGTAGCAGTCTAAAAAAATCTTATTATTCAAGGATCATTGATTCATTTTAATCTTGAAGAGCTGTGTGCAGTGATGGAAAGCTGCTCCAATGTTATTTTCTTCTGAACTGAGCATGGTGTCGTTCTGGGAGAATCTAGTGGTGACGACGGGGCCACCACTGGGACAGCAAACAGTCCCATCAAAGGGACTGTTTGCTGCAAGATTCACTGGTTGCTTCTCCATATTCTGTAGCTATAGTTTATGTTGAAAGTAAAACAGTAATTTATCAAGTTCTAACCAATAAGAAAAGCTTGAGATATCTTCCTGTTTACTGCAGCTGCTCCACGGGATGGTGGTGGATACATCAGTAGTCTTTCCCCACCGTCTGGGCCCCCCTCACAAACTGACCCTGAACAAGCTCACAGCTGAATACCTCAGAAGGATCATTCAAGAGAGTGGTGGGTTACCACCATGCAAATGGTTTATCTGTTATTATAATATCATTACATTCCAAATAAAGATGACTTATTAATATGACTTATAACATTGAATGCCACAGACTCGTGCAGCAGATATCAGATTTATTTCTGAAGATGTTGATTTCAATTGCATTGAATTTTTAAAAAATGATTTTATTTTTTTTCCCCCTTAGTTTGTGGTCATGACACTGCAGAAGATGCTACTGCCTGTATGGAGCTGATGCTGTGGAAAGTGAAAGAAGATGGAAAATTGAAAAAATGATGAAAATAAAATTATTCCTGTACAATTCATATGGGGGGAGGGGGAACAAATACTAGCTGTGATTCAAATATATTTGTGTAAACCTCTTTCAGGACAGTTTGGTTTTTGTTAATGTGATTTATGTTAATGAGTTCTGTATGTAAAAGTTCAATTTGGAGCCCATCTTCCATATTTGTATAAATGTTGACCACATGTAGTGCCAAGAGGACCTAAAGTGGTGACTTTTCATGAGTATTACTCAAGTAAAGGCATAGAATGAATTTTGTGTGTTTTCTTCTCGGGGAGGGGGAAGCAAAATTCAACAACCAATCAGCATTCGGTTTTTAAAGTGAGATTAATTTCAGGTACACTTCTGCAAACTGGTACACCTGTCTTCAGTTAAAGTAATTAGTGGTAATACATAAAGAATAAAATGATGGGAAACTCAACATACATGAAAGAAAGTCTCATGCTGGTAACAAATATTGCCCCGGCCCAACACTCACAGCACCTGTTCCAGATGTTATTCAGCTTTCCTTTTTGCCTTTCCTTTCCTGACACAGCACCTGTGCAGGCAGAAACTGCAGGTCTTGATGAAGATGAATATGATGAGTAGAACCATAGTGAGGATGAAGCCCAGGACATCCAGGCTGTGATACTGGTACCAGGTGAGCTCATGGGCCTGGACCCTCAAGTGCTTGGCCCCTTTGTTTCTCAGTGTGAACTCGATCCAGAATACTGCCTCTTCCAGAGCACTCATGGGTCTGTCGTGGTGGATGCTGGACAGCCGCATAGCATTTTCTTTGTACCTGTGAATGTGTTTATAAATGATGTTTACACAGGTCATTAAAGTTCGGCTCAACAGGGCTTTCTTGTGTTAGCTGACTCCAAGGAAAAATGGTTAAAGGTAGATGCTTCACGTTTCATACTCTGAGCCTGCTCCATTTTTTCCTTTTTAAGCCTGTTTTCAGTGCCTAATTCAAAGTGCACATAGTTCAGAGAACTCACGATTTATCATTGATGACTGTGTTGATTACGTCTCTAAGGTCCTCAGCTGTGATGAAGTTCAAATTGAGAATAACTGCAGCTCCTTTTTCCTTCATATGGACCATGTTGTCTGGCTGGTCACCAAATATGGGTATGCCCACCATGGGAACCCCGTGGTAGATGGCTTCATAAATCCCATTTGTGCCTCCGTGAGTGATGAAAGCTCTAGTTTTAGGGTGACCTAACAAATAACCGTGTAATACTGAAAGTTAGTTTTCACATGTGAAAAACAAGAATTTCAGTAACCCGGAATAAGTGCTTTGAGCCAAGATTGATTTGCACATTCTAATACTTATGTGCATTCAACTAATCTTTAGTGCAACATCTTGGGGGGAAAAAGAACTAACCAGAGTAGTTTGCACAAGGAGCCATATATGTAATCAAGATCACATCTGTTAGGAAAGTATAATTTATCAATTTTCCTTGTGTCAATAAACAGAATGCTCACAACCTGCATTTAACGTTGAATGCACGTTTAATGTATGTTATTGCACTTTTAAGAAAGTCTGTGGTTGGTAGCAGGTTTACATACCCAGGAGGTCATTCTGAGGGATCCAGTCATATATTCTAGTGTTGGCGCTCAAGGTTTCTGGTTTTTCTCCTCTGTACCTCCACAGCACCTATAAAAGGTAACATATTTCTTAGCTTACATGTTTTTTTTTCTGTGGTAGTATACTTACAGCCCAACTTTAAGTAATCTATCACAAAGTATTATGGAAAAACTAGAGAATACATTTCCTAAAGAAAATGCAGTGTGAATGCTGATAGTTTAATGTTTTGAGCTGAAATGTAATGATTACTGAATGTTAAGTTAAAAATGTTGAATGAGCTGAAGAAGAGAATTTTTCACCTGAAAATAAAAGTGCAAAACTGTTTGTGTGTGTGTTTGTCAGTGTATGTCTCTGTGTGTGTGTGTGCCAGAGTAAAAATAGAGATAAATGAGGTTAGATGAGTTTAAGTGTGGGAGAATCCACTACAGACAGGTAAATAGTTTCATATCTGATCATCCAGTCAGAAAAGATGATTCTAAACTCGATCAACTGACTCCAACTGCCCAGATTTGAACCACCTGTCTGCTGAAGAGAAATCCTCCAATGAACAACAAGCTTGAATTTAACAGGCCAATCAGCATGCTCTATCCAGTTGGCCTGCACTAACTACTGGAATACTATTACTCTATAGCAAAACCCAGTCAAATCTCCCTCTCTGCACCTGTTGAAAAACTGCTTCTAAATCCAAAACCGTAACTCCTGTCAAAATACCCTTTGAACCGTGAGGATGTGTTCTACACGTGTGTTTTTATGTTCCTGGTGTCAAAAATGGGTTCACAGGAACAATTTAAAAAGTGGGGTCATTCCTGCTGTTGATACAAATTTCTGACTGACTGACTGATTTCTCACTTTGGACAGAAAAGCCCACAAAAAGTAACTGAAAGTCGCTGCATAAAGGCCTGGCAGAGCATTAAAAAGGAGGTAACCCACTATCTTGTGATGTCCTTGAGTTCAAGACTTCAGGCTGTCATTCCAGCAAAGGGTTTTCAACCAGGTATTAGAAATGAACATTTTAGTTTCATTTTTATTCCATTTAATTTGTCCAATTACTTTTGAGTCCCTGAAATGAAGGGATTGTGTTTTTAAAAAATGCTTTAGTTTCTCACATTTTCATGCAATGTTGTTGCATTAAAGCTGAAAGTCTTCACTACAATGGTATCTTAGTTATTTAATTTAAAATTCATTAAAATTCATTGTGGTAATGTACAAAACCAAAATTAGAAAAAAAAGATGTCTCTGTCCAAATATTTATAGACCTAACTGTATATTGAAGGGTCAGGTTAACTTCTCATTAGAAATCATCAGCTGTTGACAAAGTCTGACTTTTCACTTTAGGAAAAATGAACATAAATATTGTGGAAATAAAATGGAAACTGAGCACTTGCACGGTGAAATGTCCACAGTCTGCAATGTCATTTTAAAAAATTGTAGTTTTGGTAGTTCTGGTTTTCAGAAGTAGAGAACTCTGAAACTGGTTATCTGAAATATGAAAAACTACTCAATGCTTTGCACAAATTGATTACAGCTGAAACAAAGATTATCCTCTGACCTTTTGTGGGATCTGAGCGAGGCCTGAGGCTATCATGTTTGCCTTCTCCTTGGTGATGTTTTTGATCATGGATCCTAAAGTGAAGATCACAATGCCATCATCTCCAGAACTCTGCACAAATTCCTCCAGATCCTGCAACAAGTCAAATATTATCCCACTGCCAGCCAACCAGCTGTTTTTGCATTTTTGTTCAACATTTTGATGGCTTCACTGCTCCTGGCAGGAATATTCTGTGATGTAATGATTAATCAGATGGTAATAGTTGAGTGTCCTTACCTCTGGTAAAGGTTTAGCAGGTCTGCAGTGGATCCCACCAACATATTTGAAGTTGGGGAGGAAAGGACGAGGGAATTCAAAATCCCAGTAGGTTCGAATTAACCAGATGTCTGCTTTACTCATCAACTCACAGGCACTGGTGGGAGTTCCTGTTGCAATGCATGAGTAATGGACATCAACATATCACTAATAGTTTATGCAAGGCATCATATTTTCTTAATCACAAAATTTCAAAACACTGTGCTTGTATTATTAGCAAATTTTAAATAGTTTTATAAATCAGTGCTTCATGCCTCTTTGCTCACCTTTGACATCAGAGTAATATCTGTCTAATACGTTCCAAAAAGTGTGATCAGTCACGATATCGTGGAAAGTGTAGAAGAGAAAGTTCCACACTCTCTCTGAGAAGTCCATCTTATCTGTGAGTTTGCTCATAGCACCGGGAACAAAGGATGGTGGAGCAGGCATCTGACCACAATGCCTCTCCCAGTTATTAGCTAAGAAACAGCGAAAGGACAAGATGAGTGGGATCCCCAAAATATCTGCTACTAAGTCACTGCCAGCTTTGACTGGGTCAGCCAAGAGAAGATCGTAATTTCCCTCTTTCAACTTCTTCATGATGACTTCTGATTTCACCACACCGTCCAAATACTGGATAGAAATCTGAAGGTGTGTGTTCACATATTTAATGATTCTGGTGAAGATCTCCAAGTAGTTCATATAATCAAACTCGTATAAGGCGAATTGGAGGAACTCTTCTAGAAACTCTTCTAAAGCCTCCAACGAGAAAGAGGCATTAAAGGGCTCATAGCGAAAGCGGGCAGGTTCATTGGTGTTCATGTACATTGACGAGCTCGGAATCAGTACAGTCACCTGGTGTCCCCTGTCAACCAGCGTCTCCAGAACAGGCTTCATGTTTATCCAGTGGCTGCCATCGGTGTACCACACCAAAATATTTCCTCCATCTGCACTCCATGTCGCACAAAGTACCAGCAGGATGCAGGCAGAGAGACGCAGCTCCATGGTGTCTGAATGTCAGCAGGAAAACTACCTGTGGTCTGATTCTTTGGTGAAAGTACATCAGGAAAGATAATTATTAACTCAATAAATCTGAACTCTGACTCATATCTGTCTGTGCTATCACAATGGGTTAAAAGGTAGTGATAGTAAAGTTGACTGTACTGAAGAAACAAGACTGATTTCTAACCTGTGCCAGTACCCTAGGGTGGCTGCGGATGACCCAGGTCTTTCTCTGTCTGCCTCTGGTTCCAGGAGGCATTATTAATTAAGTATAATATTAAGTATATCTTGTGACACATGCACAACACAGCAGGATTGTTGATGTGTGTAGGACTGCTGTATGACACTTCAGCTCACCTCATTATATACTCTACCTTTAACTCTTGTGCCCATGGGCTTTATGTCAGAACTTGTTGGTGTGGAAAAAGATTTCTGAAGTTTGATTTTTGTTTTTAATCAGTTTGCAATGAAAACATATGTTTGCCTTTGCAGTGTTACACCATTCATGGTTTGGAGTTATCCAGAGTGACGGTCAACTCGAGTCAGCTAATTCTATACGACACCTTGGATTAAACCTGAAAATGAAGTCATTGACTATAACACCAGGTAATGTGATAATATACTCCTCATCTTTCTCTGTGCACTACATAAACTATACCAACACGCTCTGTCATTACAGAAGTGTGGCAGCAGTCTGAAAATTGTTCTGTATAATGAAAATTTAGTCAACATCAAGTGCAAGGTTTAGCCAGTAGTTTAAAGATGGTTAGGTTTTGCTTAATAATGCATATGATGCAGCTCTGCTTAGAGCCCGTGTGACACCTTACTTGGCCAGATTTTCAGGTGTTAGTGAGGAGGATGTGAAGGGTCACCATGGTTCTCTAAGAGTAAATGTTGAATCCAGGAGACCTTGTTGAGCTTCATAAATGCTGACACGATTCTGATTGGACACTGCCTGGAAACAGACCTCTGTTTACTCAAGGTGACTTCTTAACTTCCTTTTTTAAAATGTATTCTTTTTTCTTTTCTCAAGTTTTTCGCAGCTTATTTCACATCTTCCAGTTGCAGTCCTTAATAGACTTTAATGTGCAAATAATTGATACAAAATCATCTGGGTGTCTTTTTAAAACCAGAACCATCAAAGAAGTTTGTAAAACAAAGTACAACACATCTGATTGGTTGTGAACATACCATCTGAGACCTTTTTGTTTGTTGTTACACTTATTTTTTTAAATGTTATGTTTTCTATTTATCATATACTCAAAGTACTCAACAGGATTCGCCTAGAAATATTGCAGCTTATTCAAGTTCAGGGCAACGGGTATTGAATCCCAATAATCAGACCCCTATGAGCAGCACATGGGGACTGCAGGGATTCCCTTTGTCTCTTTAGATTAATCAATGAAAGATTTTTAAAACACTTAGTTACAGAGTTGTTCCTTTCAATAACTTCATAAGGCATTTATACCACCCAGGCTGTTTAAAAAAAAAAAATATTGAGGTATTTTCGACACCCTGCTGGACAGGCAGCGTGGACACCAAGTTTGTGAATGGAGTAACTTAAGATTGAGGCAATGTAGGAGTTTGAAATTGATACCCTAGGTGCAGCTATTAAAAATGTGAATGTTTGAATCCCAATGACTTTGACCTTGAGGTGATAGTCAAATGTCAGATTTTCTAAAAATCTTGTAAATGCAATAATTCAAGAGGGAAGTCACCTAGGATTTTCAAATACATCCATAGGTGTATCTATTAAAAATGTTGGACGAAATTGAATCCCAGTGCCGTCAGCATTAAGGTCAGAGGTCAGCTGTTGTTAAAATAAATAAATTTTAGCTATACAAACTTCTGAGGCATTTGATTTGATGAGATACTATACACTACCGGGTCTTCTTAAAAACTACCAGTTTTAGAAACCCCAGTTTTTCCAGTTTTTTAATGAAAATTATGCAGTTTAATGTCTCATTGCACTCTGAAATAAAAGGATGGTACAAATAAACAATCGGAGTCAAAAAAAGGAATAAATTATTAGACCCAAATGTTTCTAAACTTTTGACTCATCAAAGTAGCCACGTTTGGGAGATATAGCAGCTGAACACACCTATTGCATTCTTTCTACAGTACAAATCAAATATTCTTCAGAATGTTCTTCCCATATTTGTTGCACAAGTTCCCATAAATGTGTGGAACTTGTAGGTTGCTTTGCTTTCACTCTTCAGGCCAGTTCATTGCAAACCAGCTTGATGGGGTTTAAGTCTGGAGGCTGTGCTGGCCACTCCATGTTTTCAAGCTTACCATCTTGTTTCATTTTTCCTGAGGTAGTTTTGGCATAGCTTGGACCTATGTTTTGGGTCATTATCTTGCTGTAGGATGAACCCCTGACCAACTAGGCGCATACCAGAGGGTACTGCATGGTGCTGCAGAATGTTGTGGTAGCCGTTTTGGTAAAAATTCCTGCATGATGAACCCAATTTCAAATCAATTTCATCAATCCATTATACTTTCTTCCAGTCTTCAGTAGTCCAATGGTGGTGGCCCAGGCAAGCCTCTTTACTAAGATTTCAGAATAAGACAATGGCTTTCTTGCTGCAACTCGTCCTGTCAAACGTGCAGCTCGAAGTCTTCTCTTCACATTTGCAACTGAGACTTACAGCTTAATAGTGGTCGTAGTAAGTGTTTGAACACATGTCTAGTATGAGCCTATCAGCTGTTAACTCTCAGAAACCTGTCTTCTGATTCAGTTGTGGCTTTGGGTCTGCTAGACCTCTTTCTGTCAGTTTGCTCCAGTTTCTGAGTGCCTTTTGATGGTAAAGGAAACTGTACTCACTGACATCTTGACTTTCTTTGCAACTTCTCTGTAGGAAAGACCTGCACTTTGAAGTGTTATGATGGTCTGTCCCACTTCCATTGTTAATTGCCTTTTTCTCACCAATTTTTTAGAAACTCAGTACTTTCTGCAGCACGAAACTGTTCAGGTGATGCTCACGAGGGTGTGGTATCACAGTGTGTTCCAACAGTGACAGACAGGGTAGTTGTAATTCAGAAAAGTTGGAACACCTGTAGCTTTCAAGGCTTGATCAACCTCCACTGCTCTAGAACAGCTTTAACTTGTTAACCCATTTTGTGTTCCCTGAAAAAGGCCTTTTTGTATAATTCTGAAATGGACGTTATTTATTTTATTATTATTATTATTATTATTATTATAGCTTTTTTTTTTCTTCTGGCAGTTCAACAGTTACCTTTGTACCATTTCAAGCTATTCATTAGATTTGAACAACATAAATTGTAATACATAACAGAAAAAATGGGGTATTCTAAAACTTTTGAACGGTAATGTATTTTAAACACATAATTGACAGAGACCAACAGATATTGAAACTACATCATGGTCTGGTTTTCTTGTATACCCTGAATTTAATTTTTTGCATGACATTTGGACAAAAGGGTCCAAATGTCATAATACAGTAATCTCACTTTATTTCGCTCCGATGTCCTCCTAAAGGATTTTATTTTGACCATCTTAATTGCACTACAGTGGTCCCTCATTTATCGCCGTAGTTAGATTCTAAAAATAACCCGCGATACATGAAATCCGGGAAGTAGCCAACTTTATATTTTACAATTATAGATGTTTTAAGGCTGTAAAACCCTTCACTACACACTTTATACACTTTTCTCAGACAGGCACGAACATTTTCACTTTTATTTCTTGTTTAAACACTCTCAAACTTAAAACCTTCGTAGACAAATAAGTCCAGTGTTATAGAATGAAACGCATCTGCAGGTGCCTCTGACGGCGCAAAATGTTTCGTCGACAATGTTGTTTGTTTGGGAGAAAACTTACAAACGTACAGTACAGCACTTCACACACTGCTAGAGATCGAAGATTTATGTAAATTTGACAAGCTGAACACATTCTCTACTGGACAGGAGACATGGCACAAGATTGATTGACAATGGTCTACAGCCAATCAGGATGCAGAAGACAATGCGCTAATTAAAAAAAAAGAAAAAGGAAAAAAAAAGCCTGCAACATTGCACAGAAAAAAATCTGCGAAACAGCGAGGCTGCGAAAGGTGAACCGCATTATAGCGAAGGACCACTGTATTTGTAATTATCCGAACAAAACTTTTATCTAAAGCTTTCACCACTAGGTGGCAGCACATTACTGGAAAGTCTTAATATAATATTGCTACCAACCCCTCTCTTGGCGTAGAAAGAGAGTCACCATTTGCCCTGACTTAAGCAAATCACATACAGCAATTGTTTTTGTATGAAGTTTCCCACAAAAAGCTACCTTAGCAAACAAATATCAACTGGTAGGAACAGGTAGCAGTCTAAAAAAAATCTTATTATTCAAGGATCATTGATTCATTTTAATCTTGAAGAGCTGTGTGCAGTGATGGAAAGCTGCTCCAATGTTATTTTCTTCTGAACTGAGCATGGTGTCGTTCTGGGAGAATCTAGTGGTGACGACGGGGCCACCACTGGGACAGCAAACAGTCCCATTAAAGGGACTGTTTGCTGCAAGATTCACTGGTTGCTTCTCCATATTCTGTAGCTATAGTTCATGTTGAAAGTAAAACAGTAATTTATCAAGTTCTAACCAATAAGAAAAGCTTGAGATATCTTCCTGTTTACTGCAGCTGCTCCACGGGATGGTGGTGGATACATCGGTAGTCTTTCCCCACCGTCTGGGCCCCCTCACAAACTGACCCTGAACAAGCTCACAGCTGAATACCTCAGAAGGATCATTCAAGAGAGTGGTGGGTTACCACCATGCAAATGGTTTATCCGTTATTATAATATCATTACATTCCAAATAAAGATGACTTATTAATATGACTTATAACATTGAATGCCACAGACTCGTGCAGCAGATATCAGATTTATTTCTGAAGATGTTGATTTCAATTGCATTGAATTTTTAAAAAATGATTCCCCCCCCCCTTAGTTTGTGGTCATGACACTGCAGAAGATGCTACTGCCTGTATGGAGCTGATGCTGTGGAAAGTGAAAGAAGATGGAAAATTGAAAAAATGATGAAAATAAAATTATTCCTGTACAATTCATATGGGGGAGGGGGAACAAATACTAGCTGTGATTCAAATGTATTTGTGTAAACCTCTTTCAGGACATGGAGGGCAGTTTGGTTTGTTAATGTGATTTATGTTAATGAGTTCTGTATGTAAAAGTTCAATTTGGAGCCCATCTTCCATATTTGTATAAATGTTGACCACATGTAGTGCCAAGAGGACCTAAAGTGGTGACTTTTCATGAGTATTACTCAAGTAAAGGCATAGAATGAATTTTGTGAGTTTTCTTCTCGGGGGGGGGGGAAGCAAAATTCAACAACCAATCAGCATTCGGTTTTTAAAGTGAGATTAATTTCAGGTACACTTCTGCAAACTGGTACACCTGTCTTCAGTTAAAGTAATTAGTGGTGATACATAAAGAATAAAATGATGGGAAACTCAACATACATGAAAGAAAGTCTCATGTAGGTAACAAATATTGCCCCGGCCCAACATTCACAGCACCTGTTTCAGATGTTATTCAGCTTTCCTTTTTGCCTTTCCTTTCCTGACACAGCACCTGTGCAGGCAGAAACTGCAGGTCTTGATGAAGATGAATATGATGAGTAGAACCATAGTGAGGACGAAGCCCAGGACATCCAGGCTGTGATACTGGTACCAGGTGAGCTCATGGGCCTGGACCCTCAAGTGCTTGGCCCCTTTGTTTCTCAGTGTGAACTCGATCCAGAATACTGCCTCTTCCAGAGCACTCATGGGTCTGTCGTGGTGGATGCTGGACAGCCGCATAGCATTTTCTTTGTACCTGTGAATGCGTTTATAAATGATGTTTACACAGGTCATTAAAGTTCGGCTCAACAGGGCTTTCTTGTGTTAGCTGACTCCAAGGAAAAATGGTTAAAGGTAGATGCTTCACGTTTCATACTCTGAGCCTGCTCCATTTTTTCCTTTTTAAGCCTGTTTTCAGTGCCTAATTCAAAGTGCACATAGTTCAGAGAACTCACGATTTATCATTGATGACTGTGTTGATTACGTCTCTAAGGTCCTCAGCTGTGATGAAGTTCAAATTGAGAATAACTGCAGCTCCTTTTTCCTTCATATGGACCATGTTGTCTGGCTGGTCACCAAACATGGGTATGCCCACCATGGGAACCCCGTGGTAGATGGCTTCATAAATCCCATTTGTGCCTCCGTGAGTGATGAAAGCTCTAGTTTTAGGGTGACCTAACAAATAACCGTGTAATACTGAAAGTTAGTTTTCACATGTGAAAAACAAGAATTTCAGTAACCCGGAATAAGTGCTTTGAGCCAAGATTGATTTGCACGTTCTAATACTTATGTGCATTCAACTAATCTTTAGTGCAACATCTTGGGGAAAAAGAACTAACCAGAGTAGTTTGCACAAGGAGCCATATATGTAATCAAGATCACATCTGTTAGGAAAGTATAATTTATCAATTTTCCTTGTGTCAATAAACAGAATGCTCACAACCTGCATTTAACGTTGAATGCACGTTTAATGTATGTTATTGCACTTTTAAGAAAGTCTGTGGTTGCTACCAAGTTTACATACCCAGGAGGTCATTCTGAGGGATCCAGTCATATATTCTAGTGTTGGCGCTCAAGGTTTCTGGTTTTTCTCCTCTGTACCTCCACAGCACCTATAAAAGGTAACATATTTCTTAGCTTAAATGTTTTCTTTTCTGTGGTAGTATACTTACAGCCCAACTTTAAGTAATCTATCACAAAGTATTATGGAAAAACTAGAGAATACATTTCCTAAAGAAAATGCAGTGTGAATGCTGATAGTTTAATGTTTTGAGCTGAAATGTAATGATTGCTGAATGTTAAGTTAAAAATGTTGAATGAGCTGAAGAAGAGAATTTTTCACCTGAAAATAAAAGTGCAAAACTGTTTGTGTGTGTGTTTGTCAGTGTATGTCTCTGTGTGTGTGTGTGCCAGAGTAAAAATAGAGATAAATGAGGTTAGATGAGTTTAAGTGTGGGAGAATCCACTACAGACAGGTAAATAGTTTCATATCTGATCATCCAGTCAGAAAAGATGATTCTAAACTCGATCAACTGACTCCAACTGCCCAGATTTGAACCACCTGTCTGCTGAAGAGAAATCCTCCAATGAACAACAAGCTTGAATTTAACAGGCCAATCAGCATGCTCTATCCAGTTGGCCTGCACTAACTACTGGAATACTATTACTCTATAGCAAAACCCAGTCAAATCTCCCTCTCTGCACCTGTTGAAAAACTGCTTCTAAATCCAAAACCGTAACTCCTGTCAAAATACCCTTTGAACCGTGAGGATGTGTTCTACACGTGTGTTTTTATGTTCCTGGGGTCCGTTCTTCGTACCTCGCTTACTACATCCAAGATCAAATGACACATCCAAGATCAAATCATCGCGCTAACTTTGAGCTCGCTAATCCGGTTCTCCGAACACACCTGTTGTTGACGATTAGTATAGCTGGATGAAGTAATCTGAGATCACTGGGTGGTTTAAAAGGGGCTACGCATCGATAGTAGAAACATTGATCGGCAACTCTGTGATTGGTCGGCGAAGATGTCGAAGGAGCGCGCTCAGTATTTTACGGCAGCAGAGCAAGAACTCTTGATTGAGGGATATCAGGAGTTTCAGAGTTTAATTAAAACGCAAGGGAACACTGCAAAGGCTGCAAAAGCAAGGAGAGAGGGCTGGCACAAAGTTGCTGACAAATTAAACTCGTAAGTAATTTATTATATTATATTACATTATATCATATTATATTATATTACATTATATCCTCTTTCACATTAGAGCTACAACAGGACCCACTAGAACATGGGAACAAGTAAAAGTGAAATATAAGAATATTCTACAGAATAGTAATATTTATCACTTATATTGCTTTTAGTCTCCTGAAAAGAGACCCTGAAATAATCTGTTTGTTTGTTTATAACAGCAACCAAGAAGAGGGCAGAGCAAATAAAGACAGGTGGTGGTCCTGCACCCCCTCGTCACACCCCGGCAGAGGAGCTGGCCCTAGGGTTGAATGCCACCAGACCCATTGTTGAGGGCATCCCTGGGGGCAGCTCTTCCTTAGACCAGCAGCCGGGGTGCAGTAGCAGCACCTTCATAACTGGTGCTATTTGTACAATGTAAAATATTTGGTTGTTGCCTTAATTAAAATGCTTTTTGTACTGTGACATTTATTGACATTGTGGGGTTTTTTTGTGTAGTTTTACATAACATTCCATCACTTCTACCTGTTCCCATGCAAGGGGTGAGTGAAGCATGCACAGTAAGTTGGGAGATATATACACACACACACACATATACATACATATACATATATATGTATATATACATGTATATATATATGTGTGTATATACACACACACACATATACACCCAGCACGCCCCTGCGGGCGGTTTATCCTTCAAGCTCGGGTCCTCTACCAGAGGCCTGGGAGCTTGAGGGTCCTGCGCAGTATCTTAGCTGTTCCCAGGACTGCGCTCTTCTGGACAGAGATCTCCGATGTTGTTCCCGGGATCTGCTGGAGCCACTCGCCTAGCTTGGGAGTCACCGCACCTAGTGCTCCGATTACCACGGGGACCACCGTTACCTTCACCCTCCACATCCTCTCGAGCTCTTCTCTGAGCCCTTGGTATTTCTCCAGCTTCTCGTGTTCCTTCTTCCTGATATTGCTGTCATTCGGAACCGCTACATCGATCACTACAGCCGTCTTCTTCTGTTTGTCTACCACCACTATGTCCGGTTGGTTAGCCACCACCATTTTGTCCGTCTGCATCTGGAAGTCCCACAGGATCTTAGCTCGGTCATTCTCCATCACCCTTGGGGGCATCTCCCATTTTGACCTTGGGACTTCCAGGTTATACTCGGCACAGATGTTCCTGTACACTATGCCGGCCACTTGGTTATGGCGCTCCATGTATGCCTTGCCTGCTAGCATCTTGCACCCTGCTGTTATGTGCTGGATTGTCTCAGGGGCATCTTTACACAGCCTGCACCTGGGGTCTTGCCTGGTGTGATAGACCCCAGCCTCTATGGATCTTGTACTCAGAGCTTGTTCTTGTGCTGCCATGATTAGTGCCTCTGTGCTGTCTTTCAGTCCAGCTTTGTCCAGCCACTGGTAGGATTTCTGTATATCAGCCACCTCCTCTATCTGCCGGTGGTACATACCGTGCAGGGGCCTGTCCTTCCATGATGGTTCCTCGCCTTCCTCCTCTTTCTTGGGTTTCTGCTGCCTGAGGTATTCACTGAGCACACTGTCAGTTGGGGCCATCTTCGTGATGTATTCGTGGATGTTTCTTGTCTCATCCTGGACTGTGGTGCTGACACTCACCAGTCCCCGGCCCCCTTCCTTCCGCTTAGCGTATAACCTCAGGGTGCTAGACTTGGGGTGAAACCCTCCATGCATATATATATATATATATATATATATATATATATATATATATATATATATATATATATATACACACACATAAACCCAAAGAAAGAAACAAAAAAAGCAACATTTTACAACTTCAACCTAAAGCGCTCTATCTATGCAAGATAGCACGGGGTGCTGTGTAGGAGTAAGCAGCTGGATAGCGTAGTGGTTAAACTACACGCCTTTGGAGCAGAAGATCGCAAGTTCGATTCCTGCCTGGGGCGTCTGTATCCAGTAAGGGTCCTAAGGCTAGACCCCCTATGCTAAAAGTGAGCCTACCGCAGACATGAGCGAGACAGATAAATATGAAGGCATGCCGGCTCGGACGTCGCCCGGATCAACAAGGTCCGCGTCAGGTGTTGAGGAACCAGGGCACCCTGACGACAAGTGGGCTACTGGAACAAGAAGGCATCGGTGGGCAAGAGACGAAAACAGGGCGTTGTTGGAATGCTACTACGCAAGTAACCCTGGCGGAAGGGGTTACATGAATAGGATGAGGGACCTATGGATTCTTCGATACCCAACATCCACAATGACGGCGAAACAACTAGTAGCTCAGTGTTCCAACATTCGAAAGAAGGGACTGCTCTCACAGCTAGAGATTGACGAGGTACAACATAAATGCTACGGCAAGGAGGAGGCAGGACGCCAGGTCAGGGGGGAGATATCATCACCCCCACCCGAGATTGGGTACATAGCCCCAAGTGCGATAGGAGAAGGATCGTTGAGTGCGAGAGGAACTGACCTGAAAGATAAGATCATGGCCAAGCTTGAAACCTGGACCCCCCCTAGCCGGTTACCAAGATTACGTGAAGTACCCTCAGAAGGTCTGCTAGATGATGTTAATGCAGCACTACGGATGTTACCGACACTAACAAGCTGATCTACACTACGGCAGCAGTGAGTTGAACAGCCACAAGGGGCAGTACCCTAGAGGCTAGAGGGCAAGATCAAAGTAGCACGAAGAGAGGTTAGCCAACTAACGGAGTTGCAGAAAGGCGCGACAAAGAAGGTGCATAAGAAATACAGCAAGCTGTCCATACCTGAGGCCTTGGAAACTGCCAAGCAAAGACTCACAGCCTTGGCCAGCCGCTTGAGGAGGTACACCAGAGAGATAGAAGGCAGGAGAATAAACCAGCTGTTCTCCACAGAACCAGCAAAGGTGTACTCTCAGTGGCAAGGGAACAATAACAGAACAGCACCACCAAGGCTGGAGACGGAGCAATACTGGAAGAGCATATGGGAGAAGGACGCAACCCACTAGTGGATCTGAGGGCAGACCATAGCGACCTCCCTGAACAGGGTCCAGTAACCATCACAGTGGCAGACATCCAAGAAAGGGTCTCCAGTATGAAGAGTTGGACAGCACCAGGGCCCGACATGGTTCACGCCTACTGGCTGAAGAAGCTGACTGCACTCCACGAGCGTCTGGCAGCACAAATTAGTTAACGAGAGACACCCGGAATGGCTAACCGAAGGTTGGACGGTCCTGATCCCCAAGGACCCCAAGAAGGGACCGGTCCCATCCAACTACCGACCAATAACCTGCCTCAGTACTACATGGAAGCTCCTGTCAGGCATCATATCGGCTAAGATGAACAGGCACATGGGTCAATACATGAGCGGGGCACAGAAAGGGATTGGCAAGAATACCAGAGGCGCAAAACACCAGCTACTGGTAGACAGAACAGTCAGCCGAGACTGCAAGACCAGACTGACCAACCTGTGCACAGCCTGGATTGATTACAAGAAGGCCTATGACTCAATGCCCCACAGCTGGATACTGGAATGCCTAGAATTGTACAAGATCAACAGGACCCTAAGAGCCTTCATCAGGAACTCAATGGGAATGTGGCACACAACACTAAAGGCCAACTCCAAGCCCATAGCACAAGTCACCATCAAGTGCGGGATCTACCAAGGAGATGCTCTGTCCCCACTGCTGTTCTGCATAGGCCTGAACCCCCTCAGTGAGATCATCAACAAGACTGGCTACGGATACCGACTACGGAACGGAGCGGTTGTCAGCCACCTCCTGTACATGGATGACATCAAGCTGTATGCCAAGAGTGAACGAGACATCGATTCACTGATACACAGGCTATACCAGCACTACCAGGCTATACAGCAATGACATTGGAATGTCATTCGGGCTGGAGAAGTGTAGTCGGATGGTAACAAAGAGAGGGAAGGTAGTCAGAACTGAGGGGATTGAACTACCAATTCAATTCAATTCAATTCAATTTTATTTATATAGCGCCAAATCACAACAAAAGTCGCCTCAAGGCGCTTTATATTGTACAGTAGATAGCACAATAATAAATACAGAGAAAAACCCAACAATCATATGACCCCTATGAGCAAGCACTTTGGCGACAGTGGGAAGGAAAAACTCCCTTTTAACAGGAAGAAACCTCCGGCAGAACCAGGCTCAGGGAGGGGCGGCCATCTGCTGCGACCGGTTGGGGTGAAAGAAGGAAAACAGGATGAAAGACATGCTGTGGAAGAGAGACAGAGATTAATAACAGATATGATTCGATGCAGAGAGGTCTATTAGCACATAGTGAGTGAGAAAGGTGACTGGAAGGGAAAAACTCAATGCATCATGGGAATCCCCGGCAGCCTACGTCTATTGCAGCATAACTAAGGGAGGATTCAGGGTCACCTGGTCCAGCCCTAACTATATGCTTTAGCAAAAAGGAAAGTTTTAAGCCTAATCTTGAAAGTAGAGATAGTGTCTGTCTCCCGAATCCAAACTGGAAGTTGGTTCCACAGAAGAGGGGCCTGAAAACTGAAGGCTCTGCCTCCCATTCTACTTTTAAATACTCTAGGAACAACAAGTAGGCCTGCAGTGCAAGAGCGAAGTGCTCTAATAGGGTGATATGGTACTACAAGGTCATTAAGATAAGATGGGGCCTGATTATTTAAGACCTTGTATGTGAGGAGCAGGATTTTGAATTCAATTCTGGATTTAACAGGAAGCCAATGAAGGGAAGCCAAAACAGGAGAAATATGCTCTCTCTTTCTAGTCCCTGTCAGGACTCTTGCTGCAGCATTTTGGATTAGCTGAAGGCTTCTCAGCGAGTTTTTAGGACTTCCTGATAATAGTGAATTACAGTAGTCCAGCCTGGAAGTAATAAATGCATGAACTAGTTTTTCAGCATCACTCTGAGACAGGATATTTCTAATTTTAGAGATGTTGCGCAAATGGAAGAAAGCAGTCTTACATATTTGTTTAATATGTGCATTGAAGGACATGTCCTGGTCAAAAATGACTCCAAGGTTTCTCACAGTGTTACTGGAGGCCAAGGTAATGCCATCCAGAGTAAGAATCTGCTTAGATACCATATTTCTAAGATTTTCAGGGCCGAGTACAATAACCTCAGTTTTATCTGAATTAAGAAGCAGAAAGTTAGCGGCCATCCAGGTCTTTATGTCTTTAAGACATTCCTGCAGTTTAACTAATTGGTGTGTGTTACCTGGCTTCATGGATAGATAGAGCTGCGTGTCATCTGCATAGCAGTGAAAATTTATGCTATGTCTTCTAATGATGTTGCCTAGGGGAAGCATGTATAATGTAAATAGAATTGGTCCTAGCACTGAACCCTGTGGAACACCATAATTGACCTTAGTGTCTGAAGAGGACTCTCCATTTACATGTACAAACTGGAGTCTATTAGATAGATATGATACAAACCACTGCAGTGCAGTACCTGTAATACCTACAGCATGTTCTAATCGCTCTAATAGGATATTATGGTCAACAGTATCGAACGCAGCACTGAGGTCTAGCAGGACAAGCACAGAGATGAGTCCACTGTCAGAGGCCATAAGAAGATCATTTGTAACCTTCACTAAAGCTGTTTCTGTGCTGTGATGAGCTCTGAAACCTGACTGAAACGCTTCAAATAAGCCATTCCTCTGCAGATGATCAGTTAGCTGTTTGACAACTACTCTTTCAAGGATTTTTGATATGAAAGGAAGGTTGGAGATTGGCCTATAATTAGCTAAGACAGCTGGGTCTAGAGATGGCTTTTTAAGTAAAGGTTTAACTACAGCCACCTTGAAGGCCTGTGGTACATAGCCGATTATTAGAGATAGGTTGATCATATTTAAGATCGAAGAATTAATTAATGGCAGGACTTCTTTGAGCAGTTTTGTAGGAATGGGGTCTAAAAGACACGTTGATGGTTTGGAGGAATTAATTATTGAAGTTAACTCAGAAAGATCAATTGGAGAAAAAGAGTCTAACTTAACATTGATGGTACTAAGAGTAGCTGTAGATAATATTACATCTGTGGGATGATTATTGGTAATTTTTTCTCTAATGATAAAAATTTTATTTGTGAAGAAGTTCATGAAGTCATTACTAGTTAACGTTAAAGGGATGGTTGGCTCAGTAGAGCTCTGACTTTTTGTCAGCCTGGCTACAGTGCTGAAGAGAAACCTGGGGTTGTTCTTATTTTCTTCAATCAGTGACGAATAGTAAGATGTTCTGGCTTTGCGGAGGGCTTTCTTATAAAGTAGCAAACTATTTCTCCAGGCTAAATGATGATCCTCTAAATTTGTGACACGCCATTTCCTCTCCAGCTTACGAGTTATCTGCTTTAGGCTACGTGTTTGAGAATTATACCACGGAGTCAGGGACTTTGGATTTGAGGCCTTAGTTTTCACAGGAGCTACAGTATCCAGAGTCGTACGTAGTGAGGAGGTAAAATTATTAACAAGATAATCGACCTCTGTTGGAGTAGCGTTCAGATAGCTGCTCTGCTCTATGTTGGTACAGGGCATTGAAGATGATAACAGTGGGTGGATTATATTCTTAAACTTAGTTACAGCACTTTCAGAAAGACATCTACTGTGATAAAGTCTACTCTCCACTGCTGTGTAATCAATTATTGTAAATGTAAATGTTATCAGGAAATGATCAGACAGCAGAGGGTTTTCAGGAAACACTGTTAAATATTCAGTTTCTATGCCATATGTTAAAACAAGATCTAGAGTGTGATTAAAGTGGTGGGTGGGTTCTTTTACATTTTGAGAGAAGCCAATTGAGTCTAATAACAGATTAAATGCCATGTTGAGGCTGTCATTTTTAGCATCTACATGGATGTTAAAATCACCCACAATAATTATTTTATCTGAGCTGAGCACTAAATCAGATAAAAAGTCTGAGAAATCAGAGAGAAACTCTGTGTAAGGCCCAGGTGGACGATAGATGATAACAAGTAAGACTGGTTTCTGAGTTTTACAGCTGGGGTGGACGAGGCTAAGCATCAGGCTTTCAAATGAATTAAAAGTCTGTCTTGGTCTTTCGTTAATTAATAGACTGGTGTGAAAAATTGCTGCCACACCGCCCCCTCGGCCTGTGCTTCGGGATTTCTGGTAGTTAGAATGACTCGGGGGTGTTGATTCATTTAAACTAACATACTCATCCTGCTGCAACCAGGTTTCTGTAAGGCAGAGTAAATCGATTTGTTGATCAATTATTAAGTCATGTACTAACAGAGACTTGGAGGAGAGAGACCTAATATTTAATAATCCACATTTCACTGTTTTACTCTTTGGTTCAGATGTGGATACTGTATTGTTCTTTCTTTGTGATTTTTTATGTTTAAGTTGTTTGTTGCTGGTTTTTAGTTTGTTTTTTGTCTTTTTGGGAGCTGACACAGTCTCAATGGAGATGGGTTTTTGGGGGGGTAGCAGGAGGAGAGAAGCTGCAGAGAGGCGTGTAAGACTGCAACTCTGCTTCCTGGTCCCAACTCTGGATAGTCATATTTTGGGGGGTTTAATGAATTTGTCCATATTTCTAGAAATGAGAGCTGCTCCATCCAAAGTGGGATGGATGCCGTCTCTCCTAACAAGACCAGGTTTCCTCCAGAAGGTTTGCCAATTATCTATGAAGCCCACATCGTTTCTGGGACACCACTCAGACAGCCAGCAATTTAAGGAGAACATGCGGCTAAACATGTCACTCCTGGTCTGATTGGGGAGGGGACCAGAGAAAACTACAGAGTCCGACATTGTTTTTGCAAAGTTACACACCGATTCAATATTGATTTTAGTGACCTCCGATTGGCGTAACCGGGTGTCATTACTGCCGACGTGAATTATGATCTTACTGTATTTACGTTTACCCTTAGCCAGCAGTTTTAAATTTCCTTCAATGTCGCCTGCTCTGGCCCCTGGAAGACAATTGACTATGGTTGCCGGTGTCTCTAGCTTCACATGTCTGAGAACAGAATCACCAATTACCAGAGTTTGACCCCCGGCGGGTGTGTCGCCGAGTGGGGAAAAACGGTTAGACACATGAACAGGTTGGTGGTGTACCTGGGGCTTCAGTTTAAGGCTATGCTTCCTCCTCACCGTCACCCAGCCGCCCTCTTTCCCCAGCTGCTTGGGGTCTGCCGGGGAACAGCTAGCGGGGCCTACGCTATCTTCGGCTGCACCAGCTACAGGGGCCTGGCTAGCTACGGGTGAATGAAGGGTGCGAAGCCGAGTCTCCAATTCAGTAATCCTGGCCTCCAGAGCTGCAAATATGCTACATTTATTACAGGTATCATTACTGCTAAAGGAGGCCGAGGAGTAACTAAACATCTGACACAATGAGCAGGAAAGTGCAGGAGGGACAGGTGAAGTAGCCATGGTGCTAACAAGTCGGCTACGAGCTAAGCTAGCGAAACAGTAAAGAGACAGTGAGTGAATACTTTGGCTATAAATTAGGTAGTGAGTACACAGAAAGGGTGATTCAGATGAAGCACGTTAAGATTATACTATGAAAAAGGGATGTATCAAAAGATTTAAATTAAATTGCTAAGCAGAAAAGCTACTCAGAAACACCACTGTGTTTGAGCAGGAACAGGAAGTGATACTATACCACAGAGCGAGCGAACACCAAGTGACAGCGCCACCAAGAAGGCAACATTGCAGACATAGAGGACAGTTACAAGTACCTGGGGATCCCACAGGCGAATGGGAACGATGAAGAGGCCGCTAGGAAAGCTGCAACCACCAAGTACCTGCAGAGGGTCAGGCAAGTCCTGAGGAGTCAGCTGAACGGTAAGAACAAGATCCGGGCCATCAACACCTACGCCCTGCCCGTGATCAGGTACCCTGCTGGGGTAATAGGCTGGCCAAAGGAGGAGATAGAAGCCACTGACATAAAGACAAGGAAGCTCCTTACCATGCATGGAGGGTTTCACCCCAAGTCCAGCACCCTGAGGCTGTATGCTAAGCGGAAGGAAGGGGCCGGGGACTGGTGAGTGTCAGCACCACAGTCCAGGATGAGACAAGAAACATCCATGAATACATCACGAAGATGGCCCCAACTGACAGCGTGCTCAGTGAATACCTCAGGCAGCAGAAACCCAAGAAAGAGGAGGAAGGCGAGGAACCATCATGGAAGGACAGGCCCCTGCACGGTATGTACCACCGGCAGATAGGGGAGGTGGCTGATATCCAGAAATCCTACCAGTGGCTGGACAAAGCTGGACTGAAAGACAGCACAGAGGCACTAATCATGGCAGCACAAGAACAAGCTCTGAGTACAAGATCCATAGAGGCTGGGGTCTATCACACCAGGCAAGACCCCAGGTGCAGGCTGTGTAAAGATGCCCCAGAGACAATCCAGCACATAACAGCAGGGTGCAAGATGCTAGCAGGCAAGGCATACATGGAACGCCATAACCAAGTGGCCGGCATAGTGTACAGGAACATCTGTGCCGAGTATAACCTGGAAGTCCCGAGGTCAAAATGGGAGATGCCCCCAAGGGTGATGGAGAATGACCGAGCTAAAATCCTGTGGGACTTCCAGATGCAGACGGACAAAATGGTGGTGGCTAACCAACCGGACATAGTGGTGGTAGACAAACAGAAGAAGACGGCCGTAGTGATCGATGTAGCAGTTCCGAATGACAGCAATATCAGGAAGAAGGAACACGAGAAGCTGGAGAAATACCAAGGGCTCAGAGAAGAGCTCGAGAGGATGTGGAGGGTGAAGGTAACGGTGGTCCCCATGGTAATCGGAGCACTAGGTGCGGTGACTCCCAAGCTAGGCGAGTGGCTCCAGCAGATCCCGGGAACAACATCGGAGATCTCTGTCCAGAAGAGCGCAGTCCTGGGAACAGCTAAGATACTGCGCAGGACCCTCAAGCTCCCAGGCCTCTGGTAGAGGACCCGAGCTTGAAGGATAAACCGCCCGTAGGGGCGTGCTGGGTGTTTTTTTTTTTGTTTTTTTTTATATATATATATGTGTGTATATATATATATATATATATATATATATATATATATATATATATATATATATGTGTGTGTGTGTGTGTGTGTGTGTGTGTGTGTGTGTGTAGATATATAGATATACATCTCCCGTCTATCCCGCAATATACGCTGAATTCTGAATACTCTCCTTATCAATCTTGCACCTTCCGCAATGGGTTGCTCACGTACAAACGGACAGGACATGGCTGCGACAGACTTCCCAAATCCACCTTCGCTTTTATAGCTGTGGTCTCTCATCTTGATTGCACGTAGTAATTTACTATTACTACCCTAAAATATGAATTACATCTGACATAATCTACTACATGACATAGAATGATTAATAGTACATTTCCCTTTTTTCGGAAATGACCTGTATGTATCTGTATGAAATCAATAAAAGAATCAAATGCTGCATTATCTTTAGTTACATTGATAATATTTATTTATGGTAAAACAGTGGAGAAATATCGCTGTTGCTTTCGTATAAATGCAGCGGACATACCTGAGTGGCCGCGATCTAATCTTGTTTACATAAAGTAAGCCTGCTCCCGAGCAGGTTTACGCTTACGGATCTGTTGCTATGACAGCAAGTCCCGGATGATCTTCGGAGAACCGAACGATCCAAGATCACGCGAAATCGTCAACAATCAAATCCGGCTAACTTACTTAGCGAGGTACGAAGAACGGACCCCTGGTGTCAAAAATGGGTTCACAGGAACAATTTAAAAAGTGGGGTCATTCCTGCTGTTGATACAAATTTCTGACTGACTGACTGATTTCTCACTTTGGACAGAAAAGCCCACAAAAAGTAACTGAAAGTCGCTGCATAAAGGCCTGGCAGAGCATTAAAAAGGAGGTAACCCACTATCTTGTGATGTCCTTGAGTTCAAGACTTCAGGCTGTCATTCCAGCAAAGGGTTTTCAACCAGGTATTAGAAATGAACATTTTAGTTTCATTTTTATTCCATTTAATTTGTCCAATTACTTTTGAGTCCCTGAAATGAAGGGATTGTGTTTTTTAAAAATGCTTTAGTTTCTCACATTTTCATGCAATGTTGTTGCATTAAAGCTGAAAGTCTGCACTACAATGGTATCTTAGTTATTTAATTTAAAATTCATTAAAATTCATTGTGGTAATGTACAAAACCAAAATTAGAAAAAAAAGATGTCTCTGTCCAAATATTTATAGACCTAACTGTATATTGAAGGGTCAGGTTAACTTCTCATTAGAAATCATCAGCTGTTGACAAAGTCTGACTTTTCACTTTAGGAAAAATGAACATAAATATTGTGGAAATAAAATGGAAACTGAGCACTTGCACGGTGAAATGTCCACAGTCTGCAATGTCATTTTAAAAAATTGTAGTTTTGGTAGTTCTGGTTTTCAGAAGTAGAGAACTCTGAAACTGGTTATCTGAAATATGAAAAACTACTCAATGCTTTGCTCAAATTGATTACAGCTGAAACAAAGATTATCCTCTGACCTTTTGTGGGATCTGAGCGAGGCCTGAGGCTATCATGTTTGCCTTCTCCTTGGTGATGTTTTTGATCATGGATCCTAAAGTGAAGATCACAATGCCATCATCTCCAGAACTCTGCACAAATTCCTCCAGATCCTGCAACAAGTCAAATATTATCCCACTGCCAGCCAACCAGCTGTTTTTGCATTTTTGTTCAACATTTTGATGGCTTCACTGCTCCTGGCAGGAATATTCTGTGATGTAATGATTAATCAGATGGTAATAGTTGAGTGTCCTTACCTCTGGTAAAGGTTTAGCAGGTCTGCAGTGGATCCCACCAACATATTTGAAGTTGGGGAGGAAAGGACGAGGGAATTCAAAATCCCAGTAGGTTCGAATTAACCAGATGTCTGCTTTACTCATCAACTCACAGGCACTGGTGGGAGTTCCTGTTGCAATGCATGAGTAATGGACATCAACATATCACTAATAGTTTATGCAAGGCATCATATTTCTTAATCACAAAATTTCAAAACACTGTGCTTGTATTATTAGCAAATTTTAAATAGTTTTATAAATCAGTGCTTCATGCCTCTTTGCTCACCTTTGACATCAGAGTAATATCTGTCTAATACGTTCCAAAAGTGTGATCAGTCACGATATCGTGGAAAGTGTAGAAGAGAAAGTTCCACACTCTCTCTGAGAAGTCCATCTTATCTGTGAGTTTGCTCATAGCACCGGGAACAAAGGATGGTGGAGCAGGCATCTGACCACAATGCCTCTCCCAGTTATTAACTAAGAAACAGCGAAAGGACAAGATGAGTGGGATCCCCAAAATATCTGCTACTAAGTCACTGCCAGCTTTGACTGGGTCAGCCAAGAGAAGGTCGTAATTTCCCTCTTTCAACTTCTTCATGATGACTTCTGATTTCACCACACCGTCCAAATACTGGATAGAAATCTGAAGGTGTGTGTTCACATATTTAATGATTCTGGTGAAGATCTCCCAGTAGTTCATATAATCAAACTCGTATAAGGCGAATTGGAGGAACTCTTCTAGAAACTCTTCTAAAGCCTCCAACGAGAAAGAGGCATTAAAGGGCTCATAGCGAAAGCGGGCAGGTTCATTGATGTTCATGTACATTGACGAGCTCGGAATCAGTACAGTCACCTGGTGTCCCCTGTCAACCAGCGTCTCCAGAACAGGCTTCATGTTTATCCAGTGGCTGCCATCGGTGTACCACACCAAAATATTTCCTCCATCTGCACTCCATGTCGCACAAAGTACCAGCAGGATGCAGGCAGAGAGACGCAGCTCCATGGTGTCTGAATGTCAGCAGGAAAACTACCTGTGGTCTGATTCTTTGGTGAAAGTACATCAGGAAAGATAATTATTAACTCAATAAATCTGAACTCTGACTCATATCTGTCTGTGCTATCACAATGGGTTAAAAGGTAGTGATAGTAAAGTTGACTGTACTGAAGAAACAAGACTGATTTCTAACCTGTGCCAGTACCCTAGGGTGGCTGCGGATGACCCAGGTCTTTCTCTGTCTGCCTCTGGTTCCAGGAGGCATTATTAATTAAGTATAATATTAAGTATATCTTGTGACACATGTACAACACAGCAGGATTGTTGATGTGTGTAGGACTGCTGTATGACACTTCAGCTCACCTCATTATATACTCTACCTTTAACTCTTGTGCCCATGGGCTTTATGTCAGAACTTGTTGGTGTGGAAAAAGATTTCTGAAGTTTGATTTTTGTTTTTAATCAGTTTGCAATGAAAACATATGTTTGCCTTTGCAGTGTTACACCATTCATGGTTTGGAGTTATCCAGAGTGACGGTCAACTCGAGTCTGGAAGTTGTATACGACACCTTTGTTAAACCTGAAAATGAAGTCATTGACTATAACACCAGGTAATGTGATAATATACTCCTCATCTTTCTCTGTGCACTACATAAACTATACCAACACGCTCTGTCATTACAGAAGTGTGGCAGCAGTCTGAAAATTGTTCTGTATAATGAAAATTTAGTCAACATCAAGTGCAAGGTTTAGCCAGTAGTTTAAAGATGGTTAGGTTTTGCTTAATAATGCATATGATGCAGCTCTGCTTAGAGCCCGTGTGACACCTTACTTGGCCAGATTTTCAGGTGTTAGTGAGGAGGATGTGAAGGGTCACCATGGTTCTCTAAGAGTAAATGTTGAATCCAGGAGACCTTGTTGAGCTTCATAAATGCTGACACGATTCTGATTGGACACTGCCTGGAAACAGACCTCTGTTTACTCAAGGTGACTTCTTAACTTCCTTTTTTAAAATGTATTCTTTTTTTCTTTTCTCAAGTTTTTCGCAGCTTATTTCACATCTTCCAGTTGCAGTCCTTAATAGACTTTAATGTGCAAATAATTGATACAAAATCATCTGGATGTCTTTTTAAAACCAGAACCATCAAAGAAGTTTGTAAAACAAAGTACAACACATCTGATTGGTTGTGAACATACCATCTGAGACCTTTTTGTTTGTTGTTACACTTATTTTTTTAAATGTTATGTTTTCTATTTATCATATACTCAAAGTACTCAACAGGATTCGCCTAGAAATATTGCAGCTTATTCAAGTTCAGGGCAACGGGTATTGAATCCCAATAATCAGACCCCTATGAGCAGCACATGGGGACTGCAGGGATTCCCTTTGTCTCTTTAGATTAATCAATGAAAGATTTTTAAAACACTTAGTTACAGAGTTGTTCCTTTCAATAACTTCATAAGGCATTTATACCCCCCAGGCTGTTTAAAAAAAAAAAATATTGAGGTATTTTCGACACCCTGCTGGACAGGCAGCGTGGACACCAAGTTTGTGAATGGAGTAACTTAAGATTGAGGCAATGTAGGAGTTTGAAATTGATACCCTAGGTGCAGCTATTAAAAATGTGAATGTTTGAATCCCAATGACTTTGACCTTGAGGTGATAGTCAAATGTCAGATTTTCTAAAAATCTTGTAAATGCAATAATTCAAGAGGGAAGTCACCTAGGATTTTCAAATACATCCATAGGTGTATCTATTAAAAATGTTGGACGAATTTGAATCCCAGTGCCGTCAGCATTAAGGTCAGAGGTCAGCTGTTGTTAAAATAAATAAATTTTAGCTATACAAACTTCTGAGGCATTTGATTTGATGAGATACTATACACTACCGGGTCTTCTTAAAAAACTACCAGTTTTAGAAAACCCCAGTTTTTCCAGTTTTTTAATGAAAATTATGCAGTTTAATGTCTCATTGCACTCTGAAATAAAAGGATGGTACAAATAAACAATCGGAGTCAAAAAAAGGAATAAATTATTAGACCCAAATGTTTTCTAAACTTTTGACTCATCAAAGTAGCCACGTTTGGGAGATATAGCAGCTGAACACACCTATTGCATTCTTTCTACAGTACAAATCAAATATTCTTCAGAATGTTCTTCCCATATTTGTTGCACAAGTTCCATAAATGTGTGGAACTTGTAGGTTGCTTTGCTTTCACTCTTCAGGCCAGTTCATTGCAAACCAGCTTGATGGGGTTTAAGTCTGGAGGCTGTGCTGGCCACTCCATGTTTTCAAGCTTACCATCTTGTTTCTTTTTTCCTGAGGTAGTTTTGGCATAGCTTGGACCTATGTTTTGGGTCATTATCTTGCTGTAGGATGAACCCCTGACCAACTAGGCGCATACCAGAGGGTACTGCATGGTGCTGCAGAATGTTGTGGTAGCCGTTTTGGTAAAAATTCCTGCATGATGAACCCAATTTCAAATCAATTTTCATCAATCCATTATACTTTCTTCCAGTCTTCAGTAGTCCAATGGTGGTGGCCCAGGCAAGCCTCTTTACTAAGATTTCAGAATAAGACAATGGCTTTCTTGCTGCAACTCGTCCTGTCAAACGTGCAGCTCGAAGTCTTCTCTTCACATTTGCAACTGAGACTTACAGCTTAATAGTGGTCGTAGTAAGTGTTTGAACACATGTCTAGTATGAGCCTATCAGCTGTTAACTCTCAGAAACCTGTCTTCTGATTCAGTTGTGGCTTTGGGTCTGCTAGACCTCTTTCTGTCAGTTTGCTCCAGTTTCTGAGTGCCTTTTGATGGTAAAGGAAACTGTACTCACTGACATCTTGACTTTCTTTGCAACTTCTCTGTAGGAAAGACCTGCACTTTGAAGTGTTATGATGGTCTGTCCCACTTCCATTGTTAATTGCCTTTTTCTCACCAATTTTTTAGAAACTCAGTACTTTCTGCAGCACGAAACTGTTCAGGTGATGCTCATGAGGGTGTGGTATCACAGTGTGTTCCAACAGTGACAGACAGGGTAGTTGTAATTCAGAAAAGTTGGAACACCTGTAGCTTTCAAGGCTTGATCAACCTCCACTGCTCTAGAACAGCTTTAACTTGTTAACCCATTTTGTGTTCCCTGAAAAAGGCCTTTTTGTATAATTCTGAAATGGACGTTATTTATTTTATTATTATTATTATTATTATTATTATTATTATTATTATTATTATTATTACAGTTTTTTTTTTTTCTTCTGGCAGTTCAACAGTTACCTTTGTACCATTTCAAGCTATTCATTAGATTTGAACAACATAAATTGCAATACATAACAGAAAAAATGGGGTATTCTAAAACTTTTGAACGGTAATGTATTTTAAACACATAATTGACAGAGACCAACAGATATTGAAACTACATCATGGTCTGGTTTTCTTGTATACCCTGAATTTAATTTTTTGCATGACATTTGGACAAAAGGGTCCAAATGTCATAATACAGTAATCTCACTTTATTTCGCTCCGATGTCCTCCTAAAGGATTTTATTTTGACCATCTTAATTGCACTACAGTGGTCCCTCATTTATCGCCGTAGTTAGATTCTAAAAATAACCCGCGATACATGAAATCCGGGAAGTAGCCAACTTTATATTTTACAATTATAGATGTTTTAAGGCTGTAAAACCCTTCACTACACACTTTATACACTTTTCTCAGACAGGCACGAACATTTTCACTTTTATTTCTTGTTTAAACACTCTCAAACTTAAAACCTTCGTAGACAAATAAGTCCAGTGTTATAGAATGAAACGCATCTGCAGGTGCCTCTGACGGCGCAAAATGTTTCGTCGACAATGTTGTTTGTTTGGGAGAAAACTTACAAACGTACAGTACAGCACTTCACACACTGCTAGAGATCGAAGATTTATGTAAATTTGACAAGCTGAACACATTCTCTACTGGACAGGAGACATGGCACAAGATTGATTGACAATGGTCTACAGCCAATCAGGATGCAGAAGACAATGCGCTAATTAAAAAAAAAGAAAAAAAGAAAAAGAAAAAAAAAGCCTGCAACATTGCACAGAAAAAAATCTGCGAAACAGCGAGGCCGCGAAAGGTGAACCGCATTATAGCGAAGGACCACTGTATTTGTAATTATCCGAACAAAACTTTTATCTAAAGCTTTCACCACTAGGTGGCAGCACATTACTGGAAAGTCTTAATATAATATTGCTACCAACCCCTCTCTTGGCGTAGAAAGAGAGTCACCATTTGCCCTGACTTAAGCAAATCACATACAGCAATTGTTTTTGTATGAAGTTTCCCACAAAAAGCTACCTTAGCAAACAAATATCAACTGGTAGGAACAGGTAGCAGTCTAAAAAAAATCTTATTATTCAAGGATCATTGATTCATTTTAATCTTGAAGAGCTGTGTGCAGTGATGGAAAGCTGCTCCAATGTTATTTTCTTCTGAACTGAGCATGGTGTCGTTCTGGGAGAATCTAGTGGTGACGACGGGGCCACCACTGGGACAGCAAACAGTCCCATTAAAGGGACTGTTTGCTGCAAGATTCACTGGTTGCTTCTCCATATTCTGTAGCTATAGTTCATGTTGAAAGTAAAACAGTAATTTATCAAGTTCTAACCAATAAGAAAAGCTTGAGATATCTTCCTGTTTACTGCAGCTGCTCCACGGGATGGTGGTGGATACATCGGTAGTCTTTCCCCACCGTCTGGGCCCCCCTCACAAACTGACCCTGAACAAGCTCACAGCTGAATACCTCAGAAGGATCATTCAAGAGAGTGGTGGGTTACCACCATGCAAATGGTTTATCTGTTATTATAATATCATTACATTCCAAATAAAGATGACTTATTAATATGACTTATAACATTGAATGCCACAGACTCGTGCAGCAGATATCAGATTTATTTCTGAAGATGTTGATTTCAATTGCATTGAATTTTTAAAAAATGATTTCCCCCCCCCCTTAGTTTGTGGTCATGACACTGCAGAAGATGCTACTGCCTGTATGGAGCTGATGCTGTGGAAAGTGAAAGAAGATGGAAAATTGAAAAAATGATGAAAATAAAATTATTCCTGTACAATTCATATGGGGGGAGGGGGAACAAATACTAGCTGTGATTCAAATGTATTTGTGTAAACCTCTTTCAGGACATGGAGGGCAGTTTGGTTTGTTAATGTGATTTATGTTAATGAGTTCTGTATGTAAAAGTTCAATTTGGAGCCCATCTTCCATATTTGTATAAATGTTGACCACATGTAGTGCCAAGAGGACCTAAAGTGGTGACTTTTCATGAGTATTACTCAAGTAAAGGCATAGAATGAATTTTGTGAGTTTTCTTCTCGGGGAGGGGGGGGGGGGAGCAAAATTCAACAACCAATCAGCATTCGGTTTTTAAAGTGAGATTAATTTCAGGTACACTTCTGCAAACTGGTACACCTGTCTTCAGTTAAAGTAATTAGTGGTGATACATAAAGAATAAAATGATGGGAAACTCAACATACATGAAAGAAAGTCTCATGTAGGTAACAAATATTGCCCCGGCCCAACATTCACAGCACCTGTTTCAGATGTTATTCAGCTTTCCTTTTTGCCTTTCCTTTCCTGACACAGCACCTGTGCAGGCAGAAACTGCAGGTCTTGATGAAGATGAATATGATGAGTAGAACCATAGTGAGGACGAAGCCCAGGACATCCAGGCTGTGATACTGGTACCAGGTGAGCTCATGGGCCTGGACCCTCAAGTGCTTGGCCCCTTTGTTTCTCAGTGTGAACTCGATCCAGAATACTGCCTCTTCCAGAGCACTCATGGGTCTGTCGTGGTGGATGCTGGACAGCCGCATAGCATTTTCTTTGTACCTGTGAATGCGTTTATAAATGATGTTTACACAGGTCATTAAAGTTCGGCTCAACAGGGCTTTCTTGTGTTAGCTGACTCCAAGGAAAAATGGTTAAAGGTAGATGCTTCACGTTTCATACTCTGAGCCTGCTCCATTTTTTCCTTTTTAAGCCTGTTTTCAGTGCCTAATTCAAAGTGCACATAGTTCAGAGAACTCACGATTTATCATTGATGACTGTGTTGATTACGTCTCTAAGGTCCTCAGCTGTGATGAAGTTCAAATTGAGAATAACTGCAGCTCCTTTTTCCTTCATATGGACCATGTTGTCTGGCTGGTCACCAAACATGGGTATGCCCACCATGGGAACCCCGTGGTAGATGGCTTCATAAATCCCATTTGTGCCTCCGTGAGTGATGAAAGCTCTAGTTTTAGGGTGACCTAACAAATAACCGTGTAATACTGAAAGTTAGTTTTCACATGTGAAAAACAAGAATTTCAGTAACCCGGAATAAGTGCTTTGAGCCAAGATTGATTTGCACGTTCTAATACTTATGTGCATTCAACTAATCTTTAGTGCAACATCTTGGGGAAAAAGAACTAACCAGAGTAGTTTGCACAAGGAGCCATATATGTAATCAAGATCACATCTGTTAGGAAAGTATAATTTATCAATTTTCCTTGTGTCAATAAACAGAATGCTCACAACCTGCATTTAACGTTGAATGCACGTTTAATGTATGTTATTGCACTTTTAAGAAAGTCTGTGGTTGCTACCAAGTTTACATACCCAGGAGGTCATTCTGAGGGATCCAGTCATATATTCTAGTGTTGGCGCTCAAGGTTTCTGGTTTTTCTCCTCTGTACCTCCACAGCACCTATAAAAGGTAACATATTTCTTAGCTTACATGTTTTTTTTTCTGTGGTAGTATACTTACAGCCCAACTTTAAGTAATCTATCACAAAGTATTATGGAAAAACTAGAGAATACATTTCCTAAAGAAAATGCAGTGTGAATGCTGATAGTTTAATGTTTTGAGCTGAAATGTAATGATTGCTGAATGTTAAGTTAAAAATGTTGAATGAGCTGAAGAAGAGAATTTTTCACCTGAAAATAAAAGTGCAAAACTGTTTGTGTGTGTGTTTGTCAGTGTATGTCTCTGTGTGTGTGTGTGCCAGAGTAAAAATAGAGATAAATGAGGTTAGATGAGTTTAAGTGTGGGAGAATCCACTACAGACAGGTAAATAGTTTCATATCTGATCATCCAGTCAGAAAAGATGATTCTAAACTCGATCAACTGACTCCAACTGCCCAGATTTGAACCACCTGTCTGCTGAAGAGAAATCCTCCAATGAACAACAAGCTTGAATTTAACAGGCCAATCAGCATGCTCTATCCAGTTGGCCTGCACTAACTACTGGAATACTATTACTCTATAGCAAAACCCAGTCAAATCTCCCTCTCTGCACCTGTTGAAAAACTGCTTCTAAATCCAAAACCGTAACTCCTGTCAAAATACCCTTTGAACCGTGAGGATGTGTTCTACACGTGTGTTTTATGTTCCTGGGGTCCGTTCTTCGTACCTCGCTTACTACATCCAAGATCAAATGACACATCCAAGATCAAATCATCGCGCTAACTTTGAGCTCGCTAATCCGGTTCTCCGAACACACCTGTTGTTGACGATTAGTATAGCTGGATGAAGTAATCTGAGATCACTGGGTGGTTTAAAAGGGGCTACGCATCGATAGTAGAAACATTGATCGGCAACTCTGTGATTGGTCGGCGAAGATGTCGAAGGAGCGCGCTCAGTATTTTACGGCAGCAGAGCAAGAACTCTTGATTGAGGGATATCAGGAGTTTCAGAGTTTAATTAAAACGCAAGGGAACACTGCAAAGGCTGCAAAAGCAAGGAGAGAGGGCTGGCAGAAAGTTGCTGACAAATTAAACTCGTAAGTAATTTATTATATTATATTACATTATATCCTCTTTCACATTAGAGCTACAACAGGACCCACTAGAACATGGGAACAAGTAAAAGTGAAATATAAGAATATTCTACAGAATAGTAATATTTATCACTTATATTGCTTTTAGTCTCCTGAAAAGAGACCCTGAAATAATCTGTTTGTTTGTTTATAACAGCAACCAAGAAGAGGGCAGAGCAAATAAAGACAGGTGGTGGTCCTGCACCCCCTCGTCACACCCCGGCAGAGGAGCTGGCCCTAGGGTTGAATGCCACCAGACCCATTGTTGAGGGCATCCCTGGGGGCAGCTCTTCCTTAGACCAGCAGCCGGGGTGCAGTAGCAGCACCTTCATAACTGGTGCTATTTGTACAATGTAAAATATTTGGTTGTTGCCTTAATTAAAATGCTTTTTGTACTGTGACATTTATTGACATTGTGGGGTTTTTTTGTGTAGTTTTACATAACATTCCATCACTTCTACCTGTTCCCAT